>NC_091131.1:76067329-76117329 GCF_040183065.1 Periplaneta americana | reverse complement strand
AAAATAAGACAGTTGCTCAAAATTCGTATGAAATTAATGGTGTGGAGTTATCTAGAGTAGAATCATTTAAGGATTTGGGTACTTATTTTACACACAACTTATGTTTTAAAATGCACTTAAATCACGTGGTGATTAATGCATATAGAAAATTAGGATTTATAATCAGAAATACAAAAGAATTAAAAAATATTAATACTATTGATACTCTATATAAAACTCTAATGAGAAGTAAGCTAGAGTATGCGTCTGTAATATGGTCACCTCAGTTCCAGTCCCATCAAATGCAAATAGAAAGGATACAGAAAAGATTTTTACGTTATTTATATTTTAAAAAACATCACGTGTCGTCTTATGACAAGCAAATTTCATATAATCAGTTACTTTTTTAATTTAATTATAAAACTTTAAAATCTCGACGATTAATAAATAGCCAAATTTTACTCTATAAGACTGTTAACGGTATATCGAATAACTGTGATTTTCTTAAATTCCTTCAGTTCAATGTACAGTAAAAATAACAGAATTACGTCATAGGCAACTTTTATTATTCCTATTCCTAGAACTGTTTTCTTCAAGAACTCTCCATTGTTTGTTATGTGTAATACTTACAACTCTCTGTTTTTAAACTGTGATTCTCAATTGGATTTCTGTTTAACAATTGAAAAATTTCATATATTATTAAAAAGAATTGTATTTCCTTAGATATTTAAATTATGAATAAGTGTATTATTATGTTTTCACTCTAGTATTTAAATAATTTTGCATCATTATATTGACATTTGGCACTATATTAACTGTAATATTATATTCTGGCATCTATTACCATTATGTATTTTTTCTTTCGTTTGTGTTGTTTGTTTTGTTGTTTTTTTTTATCTTATTATGTATTTTGTGTGTATACCTATGTAAGCCACCTGTAATTGGAAGCCTGCTTCTGTTGGTGGTGGATTTAAAATAAAATAAAATATACATATACCTACATACACACATACATATATGTACCCAGAAACACCTGAATTTTCCCCGAGTTCCAGTTATAACCAAATTTCGGTCCTGGGCACAGAAACGCATGAAGTTCAGAACGCACAGACGATAGTTTTGTGTTGGTCGAGTGGACTGGGAGATGGAGCGCGCCGTTACTTCGTGTCTCAACATGTAAACAATCCGTCATAGTACGGCACAAAATATATTTCACCCTGTACAGATGCAGTATATACAGTACATTCCTAGTGTAGTCAATAAGGGTGCTATTCGTAGACATTTCGCAGCACGCGCTACGAGCGTATTAAGCTAGCCCCGGCTAACCACTGGTTACTAGTACAGAATTCAAATCATATCCTATCGCTAACACTGGTTTATTATGAATACGAAAAACGCTGACCTTCCACCGGAAGCCCGCGCTAAAAATGTCTATGAATACGGCCCTAAATGTCTACCATTAAAGTATTAACGTGAGTTGTAACCTTCAATCAGGTGTCCCTACGCCGAAGCCTGTTACACGTACCGCAGCCAAGCAGTAATACACACAACGGTAATGCACATTACGGACCCACCTGTGCTGTTGCAGTCACCCCACACAGGTCATGACGTCATTTATACTCCGTGTACTCTAAACCTCATACTGGTTACTCTGTGTCCCTAGCCCGAAGCCTGGTTATAATATACTGCGGATTCTCAGTGCTTATTGCTTATTTCTGAGTCTGTGTGTACATACATACACACAAATTGAATATCATTGATGTGAAGATGATACTAAAATTCCAACATAATCTTTATACTTTCTGCTGGATATATTATAAAGAATGGACGAAATAAACACAGGGTAAACTTCACAGGGTTTCATTCTATCACGAACAGAAAGAAAGAAAGAAAGAAACTTACTAGCATGTGAATCTACGGACTCCAATGAGAGGTGTTCGAACGAATATATGCCGCGAAATTATTACAGTAGTACAAGTAATGAATATAATATTAAATTTTAGATCAATGTTCCAGTGGATTACCCACGCGTAACAAATGGTTTTACAAGGGATGTTCATCATTGGACAGTAAGTATGCTTTACTACATCCTCAACACTGTAGTAAGGATCACGTAAGAATAGTTCCTAAAAAGTAATTCAGTGTTGCCAACTGATACCAGATATCACCAAAGAGAGTAAAGTCACAATGCCATGTACTGAAATAATAATAGTAATAATAATAATAATAATAATAATAATAATAATAATAATAATAACATAATAATAATATAGTATTAACAATAAGAGTGTCTTGCTTATTTACTTATTTACCACAACTCATCTTTATGTTGAAAGGTGTTTTCAAAATGGTTCATTAATTTGCAACAGTAGCCTATATTTTCCTTCTGTTGGTAATTAGTAAATTAGTATGATCTAATATTAAAATGTATTTTGTCTGACAACATGAAATTCATTGCTTTGACTAAACAGTTTATGATTCACGAGACGTAACGAATTCCGAAGACATAATACCACTTTAAAATGTATAGCCTACTTAAAATACCGTACATACTCGTAAATCGCTATCATGCTATTTCCTCTCTTGGACATTTTAATAAAAATCTGAACACTGGGAAATATATTTCTGCCCATAGCCACATATATGTTTCGTACCGTACGCCTAGGTCTATAAGTTATATCTTATTTACTTACACTTACCTGAATGTAGTGTTGAATTGGAATTACAACGCTACACAACTGAATTATGTATTGGTATTACCTAATATTAATACCGGTATTACTAATTAATTATTAATTACTTTCAAATTTCACAAGCATAGTTACTTCCATTTCATCAGATTCTTTCTACTGCAAACCAAAATTATTGCTACCAACATAACAATTAGAAAATAACTGCCAGTTGTCGTATTTTTCAGTAGGCCTACTCGAAATTCGAAACATAGTTGGTGAAAAAAAATTCAACCTGACATCTAGAAAATCACTATAATCTACTAGTATGTGTAGTAGTAGTGGAAAAATGGTTAAGATCCACCCTTAGGATATTAATCTCTCCAGTCCTATTGTAGAGTATACTATAGTCTACATAATTTTCTTTTAATTTTTTTGCAGTGTCTTGGATAATTTTGAAAATTTTGAAAAATTAAATTTGATAGAAATGAAGAGTATCACTTTTGCAACATTTCTACAACAGAATTATAAATTAGAATTAAAAATTTGGGGGCACCAAGAGTGAAAATTGTCCCAAAATTTTATTTTCTGTGAAGACTTGATTTGGGATTTTTGGAATCCCAGAATGATTATGTGACCGATTTTTTTTCAATTCTTTTTAAATATAAATTCGGGACTGAAGAGGTTATGTAGCTGATCCGGATTCTACACATGTCCTGATATGTAGTCTATACCTTTTAAAATATGAAAACTTCATTACAAAGAGAATAAGCAGTACTGTGTTCGGAGTTGAAAGAGTCTTTTTGGGAGAATAATCAGGGCAGTGAGTGTGATATATTGTTGTCTTTTGTGATCGGGTTTTGAGAAAAGCAGAATCTTTAGCTGAATGTTGGAATGCGTATTCGAGAAAAAACGTAAACCGTTGCGGAGGTGATGTTGAGGGATTTTGTAGAAAAATACTAACAAATGTATCCTTTATTGGTTTGTTGCGTAGCGTTAATATTTCATTGAAGATCGGTAACAATGTGTATGACAGGAAGACGTGGCAGCCATGCAATCAGCGACGGTAGAAGCAAGTCGGAAGCAAAACTAGAGCGTGAAGGAGGAAATGCACAGCCACTAATGCCGCTCTGTGACGCGTTATGATCCTGAACCTTCCGTGCAGTTACATAATTTCGCGACTCAAAATTTATGTGAATACGTTTATAATTTAGTCATCTGTTTGGTTTTATTTGTACAGGGACATCATTTTATTTTTACTAACATTTTTATATTAATCTGGCTATACCTTTCTATTAACGATTGAAACAGGAAACACCGCTTGCCCCCCCTTCCAAGACTGGAGTTCGATGATATTGGCGTAAAATACAAATCACTTTACTAGGCATAGGAGGGAAGAAAAGTAGTTCATCCATTTATGTAAACTAGGAAATATCGCAATTTTGAGTTTGATAATTTTCATTAGGTTTTTGTTTAATCAAAATACAGTACTGTATTAACACTTAGTGTTTTTACTCACGAATTGAGCTATCCATTCGGACGTATTGATTATGCACTGTATATTGTACTGTCTACAGCACATTAGCGTACAATATAGAGAATGAAGTTGAATTGAAAAATAATCATAATATGGATACTTAAACACATTTTTGAAAATGGTAGCCGTTCATTTCGATACAGGCTTCAGTTCTTTTGTGCATATTATCACACTATAGACTATTGTACCTAATTCCAATTACCAGTTTCGTCCTTCGTGCGAGTAACTCATGTTGAAAAAATTCTGTACCTACTCTATAAAAGAGTACCTTACGTACTGTAAATTCAATCTTCACTTCTGCCCGATCCGAAAAGATAAAATTACTCAGAAATGCTATCTATTGTCCGTTCAAGTGGTTTTGTCGCAGGGTCGTAGAAGGGGGGGGGGATCACGTGACAGTTAATTACTTAACGAGGCCCTTTTATTTAAGTTATTTTAAACACTTGTATAATATTACGTAGACGTCCAATTCCTAACAGAAATTAATGTTTTCAGAAAAGAGCTAAGACAGCCCAGCTACTAGACTTTACAGAGGGGCGAACAGAAGCAGGTGGAGGAAACGGGATGCGACGTAGGCAAACGGACGACAGTACCTGTGCGAAAATATGATTCAACATTGAAAGCTCTTTCGTCACTGGAAAACGCGAACATATTTCTGGAACGTACTAAACTCACTAACTCAATACTGCTCACGCGCCCTCGGCTCTGTGTCGTGAACGGTTGGAAGTTTACTAGTAGAGGGGTGGGAGTGAAGTACATTAAAATACTCAGTTACAATAAAAATTGAAGTAAAAATAGAATGATGTTCCTGTATAAATATCTCAAAGCCGTTCGCAAGCTACTACAATAATATTAGACTTTCAAATTTAACTTCCTCCCTCTGATTCAGCTTTCAAAATTATCCTATTTAGTCCCAACCCACTCGGCATAATAAATTAATTCGTCTTTAACACTTTTTACATTGAGATTGATTTGTATTATTCTAGACCTAGACCATTTATACCCAGATAGGTCGGCTTAATAGGCTTTGAGGTTAACAAATTTTGTCAGGTTTACTACGCTGCCATCTAGTATTTACATTAGGAGTCACGTCATGATTCCCATTTCAATTGCATTAGCGACTGTACTGCCAGCTCGTGTTCGTTTACGGCGGACGGGTGGCGATCCTGGCGGTTGTTGTCTTCAAAGTGCTGCCGATTTTAACATAGCTATGAGTTATCTGTTACATATATGACCTAGGGTATTACTTTTAGTTTATTCTGGAAACATTGGAGAAAGCTGGGTATGCAGTGAAAGACCTGCCCTTGGGCAGAACTCTATGAATGAATGAACTATGTAATATAAAAATTATGTAAAGAATGCTTACGAAATTAAACACGGCTTGGACTTTCAGATGAAGCAAGTCCTTACGAGAGATCAAGGCTTCGTTGGAAAGACTAAATAATACTAAGGGGACTTCGACAAGTCAGAGAAAATGAAGATATGACACTGAATAGACAAGGCAATAATTGTAATTGTGAAGTGTCACAAAAAAAACTGATTCTGAGTTTTCCGCGGAAATCCACATTTTAAACATCTCTAGTGTCGAATAATAATAATAATAATAATAATAATAATAATAATAATAATAATAATAATAATAATAATAATAAGTTTCTTGTACATATTTCTTTGCTGCGAAGGGATTGAATGATAACTAAATTGCTAAACCTGTTACTACCTTCAATATACAGATGTAGGCCTAGGCCTACCAAGAGTGGTTATGTTACAAATAAGAAATTCTGGCTTATACGTAGGCTTGTATATTCAGTTCTATAATTGAGTACCGGTAGTAAATATTTTGGCACTAAACAATTAAATACTTTAACTTTTTCCACACACGGAACTTTAAACAGCTGTTTATCCATTGCGTACACAACTAGGAAAATAAATTTTATCATAATGAAATTAAAACATTGAAGTGAAATTAACACTACACCTCTTGTATGTGGTTCTATGAAAGTTTACGAGTATTATAGTCATGAACTAGATATTTAATGTTTGTGTTTTGTTCATGTGAAATAGTAGGCCTAACTTAATTACGTGGTTTATTTTACTATTTCATTTTGTAAAAGAAGTGACATAATTTCATGTGACAGTTTAGCAAACAAATATTATAAATGTATGTGGTATTTGTCAGAATAACAATGTTTTCATTAGGTGTGTGTATTCCAGCATGAAGTATAACCGTGAACTCTCACAAATGTTTATAATATGAATAGCCGTAGGTTTCAGCCAAATTTATTTAAATAAACTGCGTCATGTAAATACCATATTCTTTCTTATTTTACATTTTATGCGATAAATAATCCTGCACTATTTTATGTAAGTTGTCTGTTACGAATTATATTTTTCCACGTAGTTTTCTGTTCACAACATGCTCAGTGTGTTCATATACATTCCATTCCACTACTGCGACCGGATATTTACTCATTTGCAGTGTTAATACATACATACGTGCATGCATGCATGCATGCATACATGCATGCATACATGCATACATGCATACATGCATACATACATACATACATACATACATACATACATACATACATACATACATACATACATACATACATACATACATACATACATTAGAACTGCAGGCGAAAGATGTATCTCTCTTTTTTGTCTTAAATGTTCATGAGGGAGAGGGGGGAGAGAGAGGGAAAGAAGGGAATATTTTTTTTCTAAAACATCTCAACTTTTCCAATATTTATAGGTCTGTGGACAACGTGGATGCATTTGGTATTAATTTCTTCAAAGGTACAGTTTGCACCAGTATGGGAAATAAACTTTGATACGCCATGTTATTGAAACATTTGGCTTACAATATATTTTACGTAAAGAAGAAAATGTTCTTGCATAAATATTGCATTCCTTTTCTCGTAGTTAGATAATTACCACTTGAACTATAGCGGAGAACAGTTTCGTTACAATTCTCTTGATTTAAAATTACAAGGTTTGAAATTGATACAGATGAGTAATAAAACTGCCTGTCTCGATTACGATTTATTTTCCAGAAATCAGTATCCAATTCAGATTTGAAAGTATTCGATTCATTAAATCGCAAGACAGACTGGCAGACGCTCGCTCGACAGGAATGAGGAAGTTTTAAATTGCAAGAATAGAAGTCCTATAAAGTGCAAAACATTTCATTACTGAACAATTTTCTAGTCCCATGATAATTTCTTTTAAAAGGAATCCAAAATGGGCTCGCCATGTATATGTAGAAGCCGGATTGTTTTTATTTTCGTCTAAGGGTATGAGGTACGTGGGGGGGGGGGGAGGGTGAGATCGATGCAGTTGGACGTCGTAAATTAAAGAGAGGAGGAGGTTTCTACCAAAACAAGAAAACAAACAACTGGAATCCTTCCATCTAGCCACTATCGCGTCTCAACGAATTTATCGAGAACAATAGATGTATTGTTTCAATAATAAAACGGGACGTCTCTTCTCGAAATGCGGGTTAAATTGCCCCTCTTGCGAGTATTTTTAGAGAACAAGGAGAGAGTTCACTGTACACGCACAGTGCGTGAGTGTGCGTGTCTCAGACCCTCAGTCAGATTTACAGTTTAATTTACATCTCAATAGCAGCACATGTACACATCACTTACGCGCTCGGAATCAACAATGAATGGGGGAAATAACACGCGTTTCGTTTTTTTTTTTTTTTTGTTATTTTTTTCTCGCGAATTAAATTCCAGTTTGACATTATGCAATTTGTCAATGTGAGAATCCTGTGACCTTTGTGATTCTCGTCCCTTCTCTCTGCCAGCATTTAATTAAAGGTGACATTATTTTTGTGATGTGTCATGCACTCGAGGACGTGAGGTTGTTAACGCTTACCACTGTTGTTTTGCTTTTCACGCGAAGAATCAGGTATAGCAGATGTTGCATATGAAACCAATTGTTTAAGCACCTATAAAGTTGTCAATTTCATGACACGTGTAACAGTGGATTAAGAAAACCAAATTGTATAAATATCACTTCTTGTAATCATATAGAAAATAATCTGTTTCACTCAAAATCAGCTAAAGTATTTGATCTGGGGATCTGAACTCCACATTATTAAGTAATTACCACAACATGTCAGAGAATGTCGGACATTGTCTAGTTTCAAAAATAAATTAAAATTGCAGTTTTTCAATTCAGATTCCTTTCAGTTATAAGCCCTTTTCTCTGCGATAGTTTTGTAAAAATATAGGCTATATATTTCTTTCCTTCCTTTCCTCTTTTTGTTCTCTTTATCAGCCGATGAATTTATTAGCATAGCCATTTTATTGTGAATTTTATTTAATATTCGTATTTCTTTTCTTTTTTATTATTATTTTATTACATTCCATTTTGTTATATTCTACCTTACGTTTTCCATATTAACCATTTGTACTAAATGAGTTGCTTTTACTATATTCCAATGTATTTTACTTTCTTTTTTCTATTATGGTATTATTTTCATGTTGTTTAGTGTCGATTTTATTATGCTATTATTATTAATTTTTTTTGTAATATGTTAGTATTCTGTTCTTTAACTTTTTGTTAAATTTTAACTGCTTGTATACTTTGTGACCTGGTAGAGTGTAAGAGAAGACCTATGGCCTTAACTCTACCATTATAAATAAAGCAATTATTATTATTATTAATATTATTAATTAAAGATTAACACAACCCTCGTAATGAAATGTATGTAATCATCAGGCTTAGGCCTAGGGACACAGAGTGACCAATATGAGGTTTAGAGTACACGGAGTGTAAAGATGACATCATGACCCGTGTGGAGGGGGTGACTGCAACAGCACAGGTGCGTTCGTAAAGTGCATTACTGTTGTGTGTATTGTTGCTTGGCTGCGGTACGTGTAACAGGCTTCGGCGTAGGGACACCTGATTGAAAGTTACAACTCACGTTAATATTTTAATGGTAGATATTTATTGCTACACTAGGGAATTACTGTATATACTGCACTGTACAGGGCGAAATATATTTTGTGCCGTACTGTGACGGATTGTTTACATGTTGAGACACGAAGTAAGGCGCACTGCATCTCCCACTCCACTCGACCAACACAACACTATCTTCCGTGCTTTCTGAACTTCATGCGTTTCTGTGCTCAGGACCGAAGCCTGGTAATCAGATAACATTTTAACAGTGAATTTCTTGTTAGGAAATTAAACCAATTGCACAGGGGCGAGGTGTGAGATGATATTTGTAAATGTAAGAGCCCTTAAGCCAAATACAATAGATCATTGAAGAAGCAAATTATTATTATTGTTATTATTATTATTATTATTATTATTATATTCTCTTTTTTCCATTTCTTGTCCAATGTCGTGGATTGATCGTCATACTCATGACTTATGAGTAGAGTTCTTCCGGCTATATTTTGTGATAGACTTGAAAGCAAGAATAGTCCCTCCAACTACTGTAGTAGAAGGAAGTAATTGAAGTGTTGTGGCTGCAATCTTTTAGTGTCTGGACTTGTTGATAAATACTTTATTTCCTCATATGAAATGGGACAGGAAAAGAAATGAAGAGGTTATGAACGAGCTCCAAATGATAACTGTTCTGGATCTCATACATCAGTATCAAACCAATTGGCTCCTACATGTAAAACGAATGTCAAACAACAGAATATTAAAAGTAATCTGAACTATAATTCAACAGGAAAATGGTCGTCCTAAGAAACGATGGAAAGAAAATTTAGGTAGACCGTAAGATCTTCAAAGGACCGCAACCTATGAGGAGAATGATGATGATGGTCATTATTATTATTATTATTATTATTATTATTATTATTATTATATTTCTTGGGTGAACGCAAATTATTATAAATTTTAGAACAAATACCGTTTTATTTGCATTTCGAGTCAATTCTGCTGCCCTTCTTGTCCAAAACTTCAATCACGGAGCTGTAAAATGACACATGTACACTGAATTCCACTACTGCCGTCTAGTTCTTTAGTCCCCGCAACAAAACTACGTCTTCTGTTTCATCCCTATCGTACGCGTGCAGCTTGACTCGCCAGTATTTTGTATTCCGGTTTTCAGTGATGTTCATGCTAGAGTAACAGCTGAGCCGTTATCACAAATAAATTAGAACTCGTTTGCAAAGAATGCCAATATTTCAGAGGTGCAGCGGCTGTCACTTCCTAGTTTCTCATAGAACAAACACACATATACATCGAGTAACAAGCTTCGAAAACGAATGGCAACGTATTATAATATTCTACACTACTTTTAGATAGAAGATAATCTTTAATGAGAAACATAAAATAGGCTATTAATGTACAAAACTTCTGGCCACACACTATTCTACTACATTCCTCCTAAATAGAAGTTCAACATCAAAGATATCTTTGAATATTTTGATGATATCCAAATACTACGCCACTGCCACTAAATAGAAGAAAACATAAAAATATAAAACAAAATATATATTCACATGAGGAGTTATTTATATTACTAAATACTTAATAATTCTCATATTCAGCAAGCAGATCAACGTTGCCTCACAACTATTACCATTCACACTATAAAACTAATATACAGGATGATTCATGAGGATTTACCATCCGTTACAGAGCTTATTTTTGAAGAGATTTTGAGCAAAAATGTCATATAATCATAGTTCCTATTTTCAATATTTTCATAGTTACACTAATTTCAAGTTGTTTGTAAAATACGTTGTTTCTTTAGTTTTAAGGTAAAAAAATAATAGAAGTAGAGATGAACCATTCAGAAGTACCATTTCTTCATTTGACAAGTCTTATGAAACTAAAAATGTGCTGTGAACTCCTTAGTTGCTTCGTACAGACAGCTTTTTCTATTTTTAACTATAAAATTACATTATTCTTACGCACTTATCAGACCAATTATTATTACAAATCACAGCACTTCCACCAACTTAATTATCTGCAGTTCAATTTTGCATCTAATTTACAGTCTTGGAGAGTTTACAACACATTTTAAAAAATGTCGCCGTCCACTTGAGTACACTTGGCCGCACGCTTGTGAACGGCACTCGTCGCTCTATGTAACTTGATTTCCGTAGCGCTCGCGCTGGCTGCTGACTGCACGCTGACCAAGATCACGCATTCACAGCAATGCGTTCCAATAACGAAACGTAACTCTGTAAATATTCAGAATAGGACCCATGTTTATATGACATTCATTGCTCAGAATGTCTTCAGAAATAAGCTCCGTAAAGGACGGTAAATCTTCGTGAATCACCCTGTACTTATAAGAGCTAACATACACAATATACATTCAATAACACTATAACACTGTGATCACATGCAATAACATACAGAGTTTTTATATGATATCAAACAGACTTAATTTGTATATGAATTGAAAACAAGTCTTCATGTATTTTATTATATCAATATTTGCATTTAATCACATAATATTTTTATTGGGACCACAAACAAATAAATGAAGGCTTGTAAAATATATATTAAATCTTATACTTTTAACTTTTAAGCTTTTAACTCTATTGACATTGATATTCAAAAAGAGGTTAACATATTGTAATTTATAAAACAACAGACGTATCTGATGTCGCAATCAAGAGCGATGAAAACGTTAATACGAACATAGGAATTGTGTATGGCACGTTAAATCACTGACGGAAAAATAATAAATCCACTTAATTGAATCTTCAATAGTTGTTTTATTTCCAATTTATATTTATATTCCTTTATTCATTAACTCTTGTTCAAACATATTGCTTACATGTATCACGCTGTGTTAATTATAATTAATATGGTTACGTATTTTTATATATGCGGAAAGGTGTTTAAACATGAGTGAATGAATGAAAGAACGGCAATAAAAACAGTATTGAAAGGTATTAAAAAAGGAGGAAAATAACTTGAAAATGGAAATGACATATAAATGGTTTTACCACTCGACTAGGTCGTTAATGGAGCACAAGACGAAACTGTCAGTCAAGACACCTACAATTACACAGGCACATTTCAAAATATTTTTTGTTTAGTAATAATTGTTGGTCGTTTGTACTTAAAACAGAGGCTTTGCAATCTAGTTTTGAAACCCTACAACTTGGCGCGAGTTTAATTAAAATGGCGATATCACAGGATAGCTCAGATGACTGGCTCATTTGTCTGCTGATCCGGAGTTATTTTCGAGTGTGTGTTCGATTCTCGCTTGGACTGATTACCTGGCTTACTTTTTCTAAGGTTTCCTCCAACATTAAAGCGAATGTGAGGTAATATGTGACGAATTCTCGGCCTCATCTCACCAAATATAATCTCGCTATCACCAATTCCATCGACTCTAAATAACATAGAGGTGGTATAGCATCGTTAAATAACAAACTAAAAATATCGTGATTCCTGTTCTCGACTTGTTTTTGTAATATTACACAAGATAACATAGTAAAACACAAATCGTCGTTCCTGCAATAACTTCTATGTGCAAAATGTAAAATTTTTCAGTAGGAAGAAAGAACACATTTATTCATCCTATGGCAGTCGTACATAGGAAATATAAATCCTCAAATTTTCGAAACAAAGAAATATAATTACATATAGGCGATTTTATTATTTGTTGTATCACTATTTAAGTTATTTAATAGAGCAAAAATCTGAAATACGATAAATATGTCACATGGGAGTTATTGCAGGAACGACGACGAAATATTCTTGCTGTGGGCAGTCTCCAAACCCCACATACAACATAAAATTTTATGCTTAAAGGGAACAATTCAATAAAAGTGACAGTTTTTTTTCCTAACAACTTTTTTTTTCAATCAAATTTGGAAAGAATGTTTACTATGTAAAAGACTAAAAATCCAAATTTTGAACTCCCGAATATTTTTGACCTCTTATTTTTTCTAGTCTTTTTATAGATATTTTCAAACCCAGGTTTTTAGTAGAAGTTCTCAATTTTTAAGCTTCCTTTTTTTTTGTTACATTCACAAGACATAGAGAAACTTTTGTAGGCATATATTTATGAAATATCTCATTTATTTGTTTTCAAAAATTGTTTTGAAATTTCGAAAATGTTATTTTTTCTACAATTCAAGACATAATTACTAATAAAATAAACTATACAGCATTTCTTACAAAATAAATGCATATAAACATGCAGCTATCTCATAAATACTTGCAGTAAAAATTTCATCCAGATTGATTAATATTAATGGAATAAAAAGTTGGTGTTGAATCAAGAAAAGTTAACTTACGGAAAAATGGATTTGAAAATAAAATGAATATTTATGTAACACATATTAAGATTCTCCCCCACTACATTCATCTAGTGACTTCAACTTTAGAACAAAAAGTTACAAGATTTGTAGGCCTAATCATAAATTTGCAAAAACAATTATTTGATGAAAAAATAATTTTGACAGCTCTTTAAATGCCACGACACCTTACAGCTTTTTTAATTAAAAAATTAAGCATATTTGGACTTAATCATAATTGAACTAAATCCATTTGGAGTATGAAAATGTACCGTAGTTTCCCCTAACTATGGTCCACATTTGTCACATTTTTCTTTGTATATTCAATACTATTCATCCAAATTAAGTGAAATTTTGGCTTCGGACTCTTGTAAGTGTATATTAAATAAATATTGACATATGTGTTTGAAATTATTTAATTACAAGTGTTAAAAAAATAATAAGCATTGGTACATAGTTGTATTCTGAGTTGCCCAACTATGGTCCACTCATTGAAAACATGGACTATAGCTGGAGCTGTAATTATCCGTAAATCAATACATTGAATTTCTAATTTAAGGGTAGAAACACAATCTAGCACAAAAATATTAAAAATAAATGAAAAGTACATGGATTCTTTTTATTAGTACACATTGCATAAACACACAATAAACAAGTGAAATCTGAAATTCATTTTCCTGCAATAATGAACAACTACACTCACCGGCAAAAATACCGGGCCACCTAAAGTTTCTCAATTTTTTTTATTAGGTGAGAATCAGAAAATCCATTATGAAATTAAGAAAATATTGCTTCCCAGAAAAAAACTCTTTTTTTATTATCACTTGCGCAATTATTTTCAACGCCAAACAATGAATATAATTAAAAGGTGTAAAAACTTACAAACTGTTTCAATTTTCTTCCAAATGTTCAACTGATTTTGTGGCCACCCAGATGTTTCTAATAGCCGATATTGCCTCCCCGTGACTGTATGACTGTTACCATTCGCCGATTCAACCCTTCGATCAGATTCTGGATGTCTGGTAGATTCTATTCCATTCTTTACTTAGAACATTTCGGGGCTGCTGTATGTTGCTGTGAGGAGTTATTCGACTTCTAACTCGCTTCCCAAGCATCACCCACACATGTTCAATAGGGTTTATATCAGGACTTCTTGCTGGCCATACCATCCTATTCAATCCAACGTCGTGAAATACCCACACATGTTCAATAGGGTTTATATCAGGACTTCTTGCTGGCCATGCCATCTTATTCAATCCAACGTCGTGAAGGAACGCATCCACGATTCTTGTAGCATGAGGGCGAGCATTGTCATTCATTAACAGGAACTTTCACCAATAAGTGGGGCATATGGTACCACATCTTAAATTAGACCTTCGATGTATCTTGAGCAGTCAAAGCACCTCCATTAATGAAAACAAGTTCTGTGTGAGCTTCATACGAAATGTCATCCCATACCATTACTGATCCATCTTGGAAACTCACACGTGAACTGAAGGTACATGAAGAAAAACGTTCTCCATCTCTGCTCCACACTCTTTCACGTCCATTTGTAAACTAAATCTCGATTCATCTGTGAAGCGCACTCGTCGCCACTGCCCCAGGTTCCAATTAGCATGATTGTGAGCAAACCGTAATCGTTCAACACGATGTTGCTGGAGTAATCCTGGGCCTTTAGCTGGTCTTCTGGAATTCAGCCCACATTCATCCAGACGTCTGCTTACAGTTCTCTCACTCACGTTAACTTGTCTTATTTTCTGGAAGGCTCTTCTGGTCCCAAGAACTGCAGCTACATAACGCTGACTGTTCCCATCTTCTATCAATGCAACCATTTTGCTGAATCGGTAGGACTTAGTGACATTTGTATACAATGAAGTACTCCAATACTGCCTCGAGAGCTTACCAGTCTGTAGACGTCTTCAGCATAGCTTGAAATGAGTCCGAGAAGTTTAGACATAATATTGCAATAAGAACGAATCTCCTTTTCAGATCATTGTTGGCTATTACGTATTCAGTATTACAATGTTACGTATCACAAAATAAATGAATAACTAAATGAACCTCAGCACACCTAAAATTATTTTAAAAATCCTACAGTTTTCAAAAATTTTAAATAAAATGTAGTTGGCCCGGTTTTTCTTTTCCGGTGTGTGTATATTAAAGAACAAAAGTACGGTATCAAAATAAACTGACACATTCTTAGCAAAATATTATGCAAATAAATTCACTGATAATTTTTATTTGCCATACTGAGAACTATATTCAGTAGGCTTATTTCTATTCTTTGAATCTCCACTTCTCTTGTAATTCTGAAATTGAAAATAGATCTCTGTTTTTCGAGACGCATATGGGGGTCTTCAATTTATTTTATTATGTATTTCTTTCTATAGAATAAAATGTCTTCCATTTCTCGCCATCTCAGTAAGTGTCGCTTCTTACTATACATGAAACAACAGCTCCATTGTTCTTCACTTCCAAAACTTTCCCTGGCCACAATTCCTCCTCATAAGTAACTACCATATAACTAAGTGCCCTTAGCATTATTTTAACAGATTTTGTCTTCTTTTCCACATCTGATTCACTGTCTGTAAATATGGAGAGTACACCGGAAACATCATAATCTGTATCCAATTCAATTTCATCGCTCTCATAATCACGTACAGGGACGGTTGTGATCCTCCTACCCTGAAGTTTTCGTTTTACCGGACCATTATTCGTGCTAGTACCATTGATGCTGGAACAGTCTGCTTCTTTATTTACTGGACTATAATGTTAAATGTTGTTTTAGAATATACTGAGATACCGTATTTGCAGAAGTAAATAATCAAATTGTTCACATTTCATTAAAACAAATATTTCAAAATGAAATACAACTATGGTCCACGAAAAATTGTGGTACATAGTTGAGGACTGACTTCTAGCCTTGAGGTTAAACATTTTTCACGCAGAGTCCTTAACCTCTGCCAGTGTAGTTATTACGTGAAAGTAAACACTATATAACCAGGTTTAATTGTACAAACAATAATATATCTATAATTTACCAGTTCTACAGAGGAGAGCTTAATAAAACAGATAAACACAAACTGAATGATTTCGTGTCTTCACACATTCATTATAACTTTGCACACTGACCTTGTTAAGCATCCATATCATTGCCACGTGTAATGGTAGATAGAAGCATCTATGGGGAACATAATTCCATCACAGTGGCGCCTTAAATGGCAAACACCGAACTCTTGGAGGACTAAGTAGTACATAATGCGTTTTGGACCATAGTTGGGTGCCTGGACCATATTTATGGGAAATTACGGTACGTTCTTAAGAAGTGAAATAGTCAATAAAAATATTTAGAAAAATTTTCATGATTTTCAGTGGATTCTCCTCTTAAGCCTAACGTGCACCACATTTGGCACTAGTATCGTTAAACAAATTATTTTCGTACTACTCCTTACAGCAGCGCATCGTTATTCGAGCCACCGGCGTGGCTCAGTCGGTTAAGGCGCTTGCCTGCCGGTCTGAAGTTGCGTTCGGGCGCGGGTTCGATCCCCGCTTGGGCTGATTACCTGGTTGGGTTTTTTCCGAGGTTTTCCCCAACTGTAATGTGAATGCAAGGTAATCTATGGCGAATCCTCGGCCTCATCTCGCCAAATATCATATCGCTATCACCAAACTCATCGACGCTAAATAACCTAGTAGTTGATACAGCGTCGTTAAATAACCCACTAAAAAAAAAATCGTTATTCGAATGGCTAGAGCAGGCCTGCAGAATCCGTGAATAGGGGAAATATGACGTCAGCCTCACTCCACTTCTATTGGGGATGATCGACTTCTGCGTAGAGTTGTTTACATTCTTTGCGTGTGGAAGGTCCATCAGTGGCAGCACTGTAATTTTCAAAAAGAATTATAATAAACTCATTGTATTTACAATGTGTTATGTCGTTTCAAGGTTTACGATTATGCTAGATTTCCTGTCGGTAGTTTCTTTGAGATTTCTTTGCACCTAGCCTGCTTTAGATTTTTCAAAACTTTCCTCCTATTACTACCTACGGAAACATAAATTTGTAACATTTAAGTAATGAACCTTGAAAGTTAATATAAATGTTACTATTCATTTCAATGCAAAATGAACACAACGAGTAATGTCTTTAATTTAACAGTATATAAATAAATTATCAATATACAATTCGTAATAATGAACTTTCGCGAAAGATTGTCTATTCTGTAATTCTTAATATGGACTTTGTTGAAATATCTTTTATTATTGAAATGACGAGTAGAAATAAATCGGATGGGGCACAGTAAACAAGGAATTCTTTCATCTTCTTCAGTAACAAAATAATCATATTCCCATTTCCTTTGGAAGTAGTATTTCTTCACGGGTTTAGATTTTGCTATGTTCCAGTTCTCTCCAAACTGCAGTACGCGTATTGTGTCTGTCGTTTCTAGGATGAATGTTAATATAGCCGAGCGCAACTAGAACGCCATGACCACACTGGTAGAAAAGGTGGGTGGGGTAGAAGGGGTACGAAGACAGTCGCTCTGAGGAGCTACAGTTTTGCAGGTCTGGGCTACATCATTCCCTTGTCCGTTTCGGCGAAGTGATGATGGGGAACAATACTATATTAGATTAAAGCAATACTACATTAGATTATTTTCAATTTATTATACTTTTAACAATACTGTTAGGAATTTTTAAGTATTTAAATATTTTCAATAGTATTAAGCACTACGATATTAAACTAGGAGCTATTTTATATTGAAATTATGACACAGTAGCCTTTTAAGTAGGCAGAAGTGTCGTTAACCCGGAAGTGAAGTGAAGTGAAGTGAAGTGAAGTGAAGTGAAGTGAAGGTCTGGGCTAGAGCGTCGGCTTTCCATGCTGGTAACCCGGGTTCGAATTCCCGATGGGTCCATGTGGAATTTGTGATGGACAAAGTGTTTGGTGATAGGTTTTCTTGGAGTACTTCCGCCTTTTCTACCGACATTCAATTAATTATTATCATACGCTGTTACGTAGTTCTGCTCCTATGGTGCATCGACGACAACGCCTTCATGACGGCTGAAAAAATTGCAAGCTTCAGCATGTCTCCCACTAGATGGGGACCCTTAGGTGAATTATGCAAGTCAAGTGCCCTCCACTAAATACGTATTGCTGAAGAGTTTCAAAGAATTATAAATCCTTTTATGAACTCTTTATTCTAAATTTACGCATGCCATAAGGTAAGACTAACATGACATGCTGTCAGAATCCTACAATACTGGTCCTGTACCTAAGACGATGTACAAAGGTAAGCACGAATCGCACGGATCGGAAAAAGACTATCTTTGCTTAATTGTTATGTAACCGCGTTCACTACATCGTATCGCACGCATCGGCTCTCGGCAAATCCGTCCACGTTTCTCGGACGAGCAACTTTTCCGATGCGTGGCCTTCTTTAATAAATCAATTTTAATTGGTCAACTGTTACTATTATGTTGTGCCATGTTCAGTGTCGCGCCAAAATGGCAGACGGAAAACTTATTTCGCTTGTAGAAAACTGCAAAGAATTATATAATTTGAGGCTTTCCCATTACAGTAATCAAGACGTTTCTTACATATATATTATGTAACCAATATCTCTTTCGTTTCTTCCTCTTCAATTAAGACGTATGAAGCAATTACAAATTCTTTTTCGCTAACACTCATAATTAATAGACCTAACCTCAACACTCCTTTGTTTTCAGCAAGGTCAATATCGTACGACGTCATGTTTTAAACAGCTGATAGGGAATCCGATGAGGCGATGAGGTAGAGCCGTTACAGTGAACGCACTGCACTTAAAATATCCGTTGCGCGGGATTCGTACGAGGAGTGCGATACGATGTAGTGAACGCTTACCTAAAGACAGCGTTTCTCAAACTATGGTCCGCGGACCACATGTAGTCCTCGAGATCTGCCCTTGTGGTCCTTCAAAAAAGGCACAAGAAAAATTCAAATTCAAACGAATTGTGTACCACTCTATAGCTGAAAATCTCAGAGTTTAGAAATGCCACATGGCAATCACCTTTCACTTTTTCTCCCAGTACTGACATTTTATTATATTTATTACCCTATCCGTCTACTCTCAACAACAAAAGAGGAATTTAAAGCGTGGTGTTTCCGCCATATTTTCCCTGCACATCTGGCGCCGCCCCTGTACCCCAGCTCGGGACCACCCAAATTCATAAGAGGACCGAACCTTTTCATGTATTTATGACTTTCTTAATAGTTTTGCCGACACCCAGTCTGGACATTGAAATGGTCACGTACTGTACGTCTTACACCAATAACTCAACTCTGAGGTCACAGAGTTATTTTCCAAGAAAATATGACGAATTTTCATGGGTTCGTGATCACTTTCATTGCGATATTGAAACTAACAAACTTTCATTGAGTGGAAGAGAACAGTTAATTGAACTCTCGAATGAGACCGGACTTAAAATGAAATTCCAAGCGGGAGGTATGGTTAATTTATGGACCTCATCACAAGTGAAAAGAGAATACAGTAAACTGTACAATGGTGCTTCTACGTTTCTGTGTGAGAAAGGGTTTTCAACACTAATTCTAATAAAAACAAAGTAGGCTACCGAAATCGACTCGATGTGACGATCTCCGACTTAAGCTTACCAGCATACGTCCAAATATAGAACAACTATGCAAGAATCGGTAGACTCATCTATCTCATTAATGTTAGTACCAACATTTAGTTATTTTTTTAAGTTAATAAATTAAAGATTATCTAAACTCTAATAGCCTTCAATTATTAAAGAAACAAAAATGAATTTTCTTCTATTAACTTTAGCTTAATTAGTTAAAACTAACATAAAATTGATTTAATTTAATTAATTTTAATTAATTCTATTTTAAAATATAAGTGTATTGATATTAAAATATACTACAAAAATGATAAAATTCCTTTCGATGGGAACAAGAGTAAGGTAGTCCGCGGAACTGTTCTGACTTAAAAAAGTGGTCCCCACTTCAAAGAAGTTTAAGAAACACTGCCTTAAGACGTTAAGATCTTAGATGTGACTACACTGCCGTCTTCTAGTGCCGATGACAAGAGAAATGGGAGCGCTAACTCCTCACTTCCCGTGCGCTTCAATGATGAATAGGCAGAAACGAAGCCGTTCTGGAAATTATGAGCTGAAAA
This sequence comes from Periplaneta americana, assembly GCF_040183065.1. Classification (NCBI taxonomy): domain Eukaryota; kingdom Metazoa; phylum Arthropoda; class Insecta; order Blattodea; family Blattidae; genus Periplaneta; species Periplaneta americana. Next base: position 76,096,726 of record NC_091131.1, on the reverse strand, counting down.
TACCAATCTGTAATCTGTAGTACTAATAACAGAGCTAACTATACATTGAGTTAATGTTGGATTTGCTCCAACAAAACAATTTCGGTAATTAATTGTAGTATTTAAAAATCATGAGCAGATCATCCCGTTTGTTATTGCCAAATCAAACTAGTCAAATGCAGTAACCTGATTAATAAATCGTGGACTGTGACGTCATTTCACTAACGAGTAACAACACTTCCACAAACACAATTTGAGCGTATCCGCAGAGCCGGAGTGTCACAGGAAGCTATGTAGTTGATGGATCGGACGCGGCACTCGTAACATGTGGCATCACAGGCAATTCTTGCGTGAGAAATGTGGCAATCCGTTTGGGTGGGATTAGGGTGGTCCCAATAGGGGTGCAACAAGAGGGATCAATCCAAGGGATGATCGTCCCCTAATCTATAGGACTGTCTTTTGTACGAAGGATGTAATGTTGTCGAAATAGCCCGGTTATGAAAAGCCAATCAACAGCTGGAGATGAGTTCCAAAAATAATAGCTTTCTGTACGAAAGTCGTAATGCGAAGACAGATCACTTGGTAGGTTTCTGGACTTGAGTTTTCGAAACCTTAGGTCCCATCCTAAGGATATCATCAACTCTCGTACATTTAGGGCCGAATTCATAGTCAACACTTATAGTAAGGAATCCCTTAAGCAGTTGCTTATATTCATTTCCAAATCATAAATCCCACTGAAGTGAACACTTATTCAAATAAGGTAGCTTGTCAGCTCCTTCAAGTGTTTCCTCATATGCATTGTAATCAGCTGATTCGGTATACAATAGATGATGATTATAATAATGGTTTATTTTAACTGGCAGAGTTAAGGCCATTCGGCCTTCTCTTCCACTCAACCAGTATGATAGAAAATTATACAATGCTATGAATATAACATAATTAATACAATACAATTCAAAGCAATACAATACTACAATACAAGACAACATAATACATAATTAATATAATACAATGACAGTTTTTTTCATCTTCACAAACCAATAAAATAATAATAATAATAATAATAATAATAATAATAATAATAATAATAATAATAATAATAATAATAATAACAGTAGTAGTAATGATAGTCATACCTAAATTAAATTAAATTATTAAACTCGATCACAATTATAACTTCAATTTGACTGCGTCCGTAAGAAATCGTTTAGCCTTTTCTTGAAAGTGATTATTGTCTGGCAGCCCCTTATCTTCAGAGGTAGAGAATTCCATTCACGGGGGACTGAGACAGTAAAAGAGGATTATGATTTTGATGAATTTATTGAGTTCTACAATGAAAATGAAAATGTGTTTCGGATAAATAAAAGATATATCAGAGACATGGAAAACCCTTTAGAGATGTAAAGTAGTGAAAAAAAAACCGGACCGACCCTTATAGCTGATTTCGGAGCCTTGTTCAGTCCAGCGCACGATAGACTGGTAACTAAGACTTTCGTGGTTCGAATCCTGCCTGGGAAGGAAACAGTTTTTTGTTCCTTATTCAAATTTATTCCCAATACTTTAGGATTGCTGGTAAAATTCATGTTCTGGGAATAATAAGTTAATTAAGCTGTAAAATATCGCTGCAATCGAAAAGTATTGGGAATAAATTTGAATAAGGAACAAAAAAAAGTTTCCTTTCCAGCAGGATTCGAACCACGAAAGTCTTAGTTCCCAGTCTATCGTGCTCTGGAGTGAACAAGGCTCTGAAATCAGCTATAAGGGTCGGTCCGATTTTTTTTTTTTTGCCACTACTGTACAATGACCAACAATTTAAAAGAAGATACCGTTCCGACAAGAACTGTGGTGGATATTCCGGTGTCTCATTGAAATTCACAATACAACCATGATGCTTACCGATTTCACCACTGCTGAAAATTCTGGTTGCTTTGCGATTTCATGCTACAGCATCATTTCAGGTAGGTTTAAGTGGTATTTTTCGAAAAGTATTCACGCCATTTGCATTTTCGTTTGTATTCTACCCAAGGAATAAGCTGTTCAAATTTGCGTAATTATACCATTTCCACTTTATTCGCCATAAAAATAACTGAAAAATAAGTTAAAACTATTTATTTACAGGAATATTTCCGGAGTTTGCATTAAACTCAACTGCAATTTTGTGCCATATCAATTTTTTTTTCTTTTGGAGAGAACACTTATCAGATTTTTTACTTTCGACGAAATCTCTATTTTTCATTACTACTCGTAGTTAGCTCGCTTCTTTCTTCTTGTGTAAAATGTTTCTCGACATTTTGTATAATTTTTAGCTCTTAATATTTACTTCCGTATCTGTGTATGATGATAATAATGCCGATTTAACAATTTGAAGGCGCTGGAAAACAATTGAATGTACGAAAACGCTCACATCTAGCCATGTTGCTATATTTCTTTCGATGTCAAAGGAATGCTCAGTCCATATGAAAGAGTAGCGTCTCTGCAATACGATCTAAAATAAGTGCTAAGGAAACGCTCATTACTTAAGTGTTTCCTCATTAGTGACGACTATGAATTCGACCCTGTATCTTGTTTTTAATCTTTTGAAACAAATCCTATGTTGTATCTCCACCTGAAAACACAATAAATTACATTTGAAACGAACTAAATCTTTACTGTAGGCGGGTTTCTACCTAAGATAGTGTTTGAAGCTATGCCTTCACTGTTGCATACACAACGGCTTGGAATATAACATCAACATTTTTTTTACTGTCATAATCCGCACCCCTTTGCCATCTTGAACGCCAACTGCAGTCTCTTGACTCATCGCTGAGGAATATAGGACAATGATGACACCAAATATAGCTGTGAATTGCGACAGATTGCAATATGATATGAGACATGGGTCAAATAAAAACAAATGATTCCAATTGGTCCTTTCTAATGACACAATTAACTGTGTCATCTGGTCAAACAGAACGTGTCAGATAACTGATCTCATAGGTCACATAACAATTGAGAGCTTCTGGCATAAATTAAATTTATATTGTGACTTAGCACAAATTTGTAGTTGTAATTCTCGAAGCAGATAATACAGGGAGATAAATTATACATATAATTATCTTTCACTCTTCTTGCTAGTGCCATATAACGAAGTTACTTCTAGTTCAGATGTTATTCCCTAAAAAGACGATCATTACAATAAAAATAATGATAATAATAGACTAATAACTATAGTGGTATTGGTAGTAGTAATAGCAGCAGCAGCAGTAGTAGTAGTAGTAGTAGTAGTAGTAGTAGTAGTAGCAGCAGTAGAAGCAGTAGAAGCAGCAATAGTATTAGTGGTAGTAATAGCAGCAGCGGTAGTAGTAGTAGTAGTAGTAGTAGTAGTAGTAGCAGCAGTAGAAGCAGCAATAGTAGCAGTAGTAGTAGTAGTAGTAGTAGTAGTAGTAGAAGCAGCAATAGTAGTAGTGGTAGTAATAGCAGCAGCAGCAGTAGTAGTAGTAGTAGTAGTAGTAGTAGCAGCAGTAGAAGCAGCAATAGTAGTAGTGGTAGTAATAGCAGCAGCGGTAGTAGTAGCAGCAGCGGTAGTGGTAATATCCCACCTCCCTCAAATCCATTTTAATATCCTCTCATCTACGTCTCGGCCTTACCAAAGGTCTTATTCTCTCTGGCCTCCCAAATAACACTCTATATGCATTTCTGGATTCGCCCTTACGTGCTACATACCCTGCCCATTTCAAACGCCTGGATTTAATGTTCCTAATTATATTATATTATATTATATTATATTATATTATATTTCTAGTACGAACTAGTGCTTTAGGGGAAACTCAAAATAATTTATCCAAACTCGATAAAAACTTGGTACATTCAAAACTATGTAACTGATTGCAAAAAGTGGTTATAACGGAAACACACGACAGTGCTAGAAATTTCCCATTAATTAAAACTAATGAAAACTGTTTTTATGGAAATAGCCTATATATGAATTATGTACAATTCCACATGTAAAAACTGTGTACATCACATGCAACTCGTTTTACTAAGGGAAACAAACAGGCCTGTATGAAATACTGAAACCTGATGCAGAATTTTTTTGTAGAACATCATTTTAATCACTATAAAAATATAACATTCTGAAAATAGTACAGTGCATACGAAAAAAAAAAACAAAAGGAATGTTATGAATTTTACTTCGATCAAGCTACCGTAACAGCCTTTATTTCGACTTTTTTGTAATAGGGAATAAGACTATAATTACAGTCTAGATACGACTAGTAATTGGCATTGCGGTATCAGAAATAAATCCCGAACAACATAACAATGAATGTAACGAAGATACAATAAGAAACTACCGCAAGAAGTACAACTTCTAACAACGTTAACAGCAGCCGCTATATAATAATATTATTGCACTCAGTTCTCATAGTTTTTAAATGTCATTAATGAGGACCCGACATTTAACAATATTCAATACGAGTATGTGCTATAACATGATAAAATTGCCTATTGTAATTAATTCAATATAACGTATTTAGATTGTCCCGTGTAGATAGAGAATTTTGTTCTCGTTTTCCACCTTTCGTTTATTTTTTATTATAATTGAGAAATTCTTGTGGGTCATCTGTAAAAATTATTAACTTTAGTACTTAGTCCCTTTTTCCAATTGTAATATTATGCCGTGAGGTACAGTGCATGGCATAAGTCTCTCCGCAGCGAGGGCGATGCGCTTAGCACACTCAGTTATATTGATTTACGTTGGCAACGAATTCCGCTAAACTTAGTGACTATATACGCATACTAAATTAATTTACATTAAATTAGATTAAATTGCTGCTCTAGGTCAAGGCCCGTACCGCTGCGCTGCTCTCTCGCCTTATCGTAGTGCTGCCAACTACAGCTGTCCCACGCGCATCTGACTTCACTGCGGAGAGACTTTTGCCACGCAGTGTATTTTTGCACTGTATTCGCATACACATTCAGTGTATGTGCTTATTACTCTCCTCTAAGTTTGTTGCTCCGAAGAATTTAATTCAGCGCACTAACAATGTTTCTTATTACATTACTCATTTCGTAACTTCGCAGTCCATTCCATTTATGTGCATTACATCGCCTAGATACTTACACTACTCGCGGTATGTCTTGATTGGAAGTGGGTAGTTAACAATCTATTGCTTATCCATTGCACTGACTTCTACACTGTAGCTACAACACATCAGTTGTATTAGATTAGGTATGTTATCATTGTTTATACTTTGCCTTTATGAACGCCATTCTTACTTAATTCTAACGTTTAGTGACTGTCGTCACTCAGCTCTCAAGATATGCCACGAATTTGTGTACTGATCCAAAATTGTAATTCTGTTCCCATTAATCGGTAAACCATTTATGTTGTTTGTAGGTAGAAATAATAATAAACCAGGTGACCCGGGTTCGATTCCCGGTCGGGGCAGTTATCTGGTTGAGGTTTTTTCCGGGGTTTCCCTCAACCCAATATGAGCAAATGCTGGGTAACTTTCGGTGTTGGACTCCGGACTCATTTCACCGGCATTATCACCTCCATCTCATTCAGAAGCTAAATAACCTAAGCTGTTGATAAAGCGTCGTAAAATAACCTACTAAAGTAAAAAAAATAATAATAATAATCGTTGTCATCATTACCATCATCATCGTAAAAAGTTATGACTTAGGTCATTGGTCTGTTTCAACTTCTTAAAATCAATCTGACCATGCTTTCTTTGGTCTTCCAATTGATTTTTTCCTCCTTTTGGTGTGTAGGCTCTAATAATTGCAGACTATTCATGTTACGCTTTTTTGACATCATTTCTACGTGCCCCTTTTAGTTTAAATGACAGTTGATTTTTATTTCTGTATAAAAATATTATGATGACTGAACTGATCAAGATATGACGACGTGGTAAAAGAAAAAGAACAGACGCAATAGAATTGAAATTTTTTTTTACATAGAAGTGTTATATTTTTTCGTTCTTCAAACCATAATTTTTTACTTGGTTATTTAACGACGCTGTATGAACCACTGGGTTATTTAGAGTCGATGGGATTGGTAACAGCGAGGTGAGGCAGAGGATTCGCCATGGATCACCTGATTTGCCTTACGGTTGGGGAAAACCTCGGAAAAAATCCAACCAGGTAATCGACCCAAGTGGGAATCGAACGCGAAACTCCGAATCGGTAGACAAGCACCTCAGCCGACTGAGCTGATGATGATGATGATAATAATAATAATAATAATAATAATAATAATAATAATAATAATAATGTTATGTTTATAGGCCTATAAGATGTTTGATTTTCTAATGTCGTCCACTTCAATATAATATAAAATTATATTTTGCGTTACTGCAGTGACTCAAATTGTTGAGAACTGTCGGACTGTAACGAAAGTTCCTGCGTTTCAGGACAGCCTGTAGGACTCTCTCTGCTCGCAGCTAATCTTTGCTCTCGTTCACTGAAATACTAAATAGGTCTACTTATCTTCCTATCCACTTCCCATTTGTCTTGTTAAAGCCTGCTGCTTCCCGACCTCCCGAGTGCAACTCGCCGATGCCTAGGCTGAACGTGCCTCTGTTTGCATATTTTACCAATCTCGCATTTACTCTTCCCTCATCTCGTTCTATTTAATAGCCATCTTTTCTTCCTTGAGACGTTGTAATGGGACTGCTCAGAAGAGAAAGGAAACTTTAATATTTATGGAATACAGTCGCAAATGCGAGGTAATGAAGTTGAAAGACGCGACGATATCCTAAGCTGTTATTCTCTGGTAATGCCACGCGCCATTTCATATTACGACATTAATTATAATTAAAGTTGTAGCACTAGGCATATTGTACCGAGACGGGACTCTTTCCGTTCTTTTTCTCGGACCTGCGGCTGATATCATCAGCATAATGACGGGACACGAAATATTCACATTAGCAACATTCTGCGAAACGGCTTTATTCACGCTAAACGCTGATTTGCATCCTCCATTGCGGTTCAAGTGGCAGAATTTCCTGCTAAAAAATTCCCGTGGATTTGTGTTCGATGTTAGTCGTGCATCATCTTCCTCTTGTCTTTCGTGTCATAAATTCAAACTCTAACCAAACTGTTCCGACACTAAATAACCAATGCAATTGAGAGAAATTAATTTGGAGGAAATAGACTAATAGAGAATGCGCATTTTCTCTTGTCGATAAGCAGAGCCCAATTTGAAGGTGTAACGAAACACTGCTTCCATTTTTGGCTACTTCATTCCTAATTTATTTTCTAATCCGTCAGATTCATTCCACTAATTCACTCATAGTTTCTGTCCAAAAACAGGTCCTTCACTGGAAACCTATCATTCTCCAATCTTCCCACTTTTCCGCCTTCCTCTTAAGTTTCCGCGTCTGGTACCTTTTTCTGTCCCGAATTTTTTTCCCGTTCACCATTCCTTCCAGTGCACCCTTGAATAAGCAGTTTCTTCTTAGCCACTGAACCAGCCAATTTCCTGATCAATTTCAGCACTATTCTTTTTCACCCACTCTTTCCAGCACAGCTTCATTTCATATGTTGTGTGTCCATTTCAGATGCTCCATTCTTCTCCATTTCCACATTTCAAATGCTTTCAGTCGTTTCTCTTCACCTCGTCGTAATGTCTAGCGGACCCGGGTTCAAATCTCGGTTGGGACAAGTTACCTGGTTGAAGGTTTTCCAGGGTTTGCTCGCAACCCATTCAGAGCAATCGCTGTGTCACTTTTGGAGCTGGAACGTGGACTTATTTTAAACCCATTCAGAGTAATTGCTGTGTAACTTTCGGAGCTGGAACCTGGACTTATTTCGCTTGCATTATTACCTTCATCTCACTCAAGCGCTAGATAATCATAACAGTTGATAAAGCATCGTAAAATGAACCAAACAAAAACTACACTCCACACAAAACACTTCTCATTAGTCTCTCCTTTAGTTCTCGTTCCAAAAGTCTTCCAAAATTGCTTTTTTTCTATTAAAAACTTATTTTACCATTGCTATTCTCCCTCTGACTTCCTGACTGTAGCTTACGTTAGTATTTATAGTACGCTCCAGGCATATGAAGCTGTCCCTTTGTTCCATTCATTTCGGATTCGCACATTTACCTTCTTTATTTTTCTTCCAATAACCGTGGTGGTCTTCTTGTCTACATTTATCTTTACCCCGTACTACTTAGAGCTGTCATTTAGCTCCAGTAGCATATGCCTTAGAATCATCTCCTTTACGACCTGTATATTCATGGAAAAAAATGTCAGTGTTTATTGAGGTTATAATTCAACCAGGAAAAAATCCAAAAGTGTAACATTTTTGGAATAGAAGATCTAATCCAGTTGAAGAATATTTTATAAAAAAAGTGTACAATATACTCGTCTTCCCAATCTGATGCACAACAGTAAGATTTGTTTCTTGTAAGGAAAGGAAGGACAGAAACAACCTGGAATGAGATTCTTAAGGAAGACAGTAGGACACAAACTTTCGGAACAAAACAGAAATGAGATAATGCATAAAAATTGAAGAATCAGTCATTGGAAGAAAGGAAACATTCGACATGTTCAGACAATTAAAAAGTGACAGGGGCATTATGAAATTCCTTGGATTGCGTGAAACGCCTTTATTTTTGGCGTGTAATTTTTAGGTCATGTGATGATGGACATAAGGATTCAATAATAGGTATTATAACACACAGAAACACTGATCTTGCTCGCGCCGTGTGCGTCTTGTCCGTTCTGACGTTCGGCTTTAAGATGTGCCCAGTAGTCTTTACACTACAACGTTCAGCATTACTTTTAAGCACATCAGTCGATGATGTCCTCTATCATCCTGATGTCCTTTCATCGATTTCGTCTTGGCTTTTTGAGTGACAATCTTCAACATTTTGAAATCCTGTCGCCAAATTCCACTTTACACGCGCACCATTCGCTTGTTTTAAATGATACTGTACAGCAATCTATTATATCTTAAATAACTCTTCATTCCCTTTCAAATGACACCCTAATCATCGAAATGTAATCGGTGCCATACATTGGCATAAATACAGACATGGAAATTCTACATATTCAACCAAAAAGTCAGAAACTAAACACACTAGAAGAATACGAAATATATAGGCACACAAAAACACATGCAAACGAAATTTTCAACACACAACTCATTTCAGAACATACACACTCTTTGACTACACATTACACTACACAAATACACCCCCAATGGAAATGCAAACAAAAAGGCGCGAAGACCACCGCAACCAGTTCTGAGTATGGCCTATAACAGGCTGAAACTAGTAAACCAGGTACTGTATTAACACGAGAAAGTGATATAATACATATTCCGAGGCGCCATTTGTTTTCCAGCGCTGCGCAGTGATGACATCATCAGCGGATGTGATGGTTATGTTACCTCGTTCATAATTAACCTATACACAGTAGTATATGCCACTTAGCTCTAGGTTGTATAGTTCCTGAGATAGACTATAGGCCTAAACAAGTTTTCAGCTAGACAGCATTTTAAAAATAACTACATTTTCGCGTAGCAACTAAATGGTTATTTTCCCAACTAAACTCTCCTTCAGGAAAGCCAGATTTAGTCGGAAAACAAGCAAGTTTGCTACACTGGCGTTTGTAAGCTATGTAAAAACTATCAAACAGGTTGTATAGCGGTGTAGAGACCCTCACATTGCCCTGCTACATGTGGCAAACGTTTCGGTAATAAAACACATCTGGATTGTTCTTCTGAGAAAAATCGGCAGCGTATTGTGAAGTCACACGTGTGCTTCAAGTTCAGATAACCAATGTTTTGAGCACTTGGGAGCGCGAAATAAATTTGTGTGCTGCTTACAATTATTTGTACATCCCGAAAACATGGAACATGTAAAGAATGGCCAACACAACAATTGCTTTAAAGTGGATCATTACAGTTGATAAATTCTTAGTAAAAATTCACCTTCATCTCTTTTTCTTTCGAGAATTATTCCAGCATGTTCGGTGATATTCTCCAGCTGTGCGTAGTTTAAAAATGGCACCGTACTTAGACGTCTAGCATTTATTAAGTCATAAAGACTGGAAGTGAAATAACCCTGCAGATTGAAGGGACGATAGGATACACGTAAATGGATAGAAACCCTATATTACGTTTTGTGATTAAATGCACGGTTAATTAGAAAATAAAGGGTACGCTATTGAAATAGGCCTACGCCAGAGGGGTAAAATTATTATTTATTAGATTTATTATCGATATGAACAAAAATCATGATTCTACTCGCAATAGTTATCAAATAAGAGATTGTTAAATATTTAGGAATTTTTTTTTCTGAACATAAAAAAACATGAACTTTCCACCAATATGATATTATAGTTTTTTGTTACATACAACACGAGTTATTCGTTCTGGAAATCTGCACGGCTATTTCGCTTCCATTCTGCGTATACTTAGATTTAATGTTTAATATAGGCCTATGAAACATAAAACATTCTTACAAGAAAGTACTCCGAAAGAGCAAAGCTCATGATACTAGGTTAGTAAACTAGTAAATACTTATTTTATTAGATAATAATATGTATATGTATAGGGCTATGTTATGAACTTTTTATTAATTATTTGTTATTCTATTTGTGTAGTGATCCTAATAAATATCACGCAAAATTTCGAATTTTTATTGACTATTACACTCTTACTACGTCATACTACTTTTGACCAATAAAACGGTACGAAAGGACGTATTTCAACCAATCATGGCTGCTTATCGCACAATTTTATCGCGTCCCTAGCATTTGTTTAATTTTATCGCGTCCCTAACATTTGTTTAATTTTATCGCGTCCCTAGCATTTGTTTCTTTGTTTGCCAGCATTTGAAACTGCGCTGGTCTGGACGTCAAAAAAAAAAAATATATATAATTAGTAATTACAAACCACTCCAGTCGATGCACAGCAGTTTCAAATATGACTCGCATTGGCATTCAAGAACAAGAATTAATAAAAATCACTGATCATACCTATGCATCTTCTGAAATCCGATTTACAAATAAATGAAGAGCACCATTCGGAAATCCTGAATAAGTTGAATACACCATGTAGGCCTAAATCAACGAGTTCCACTTCTATTACGTACACGTCCAATATAACATCAATTGAACCACCAACCACATTCAAATTTGAAAATTGTACATTCAATAATTATTCCTTTTAAAATTATTCATTCGGAAATTCTGAATAAGTTGAATACACCATGTAGGCCTAAATCAACGAGTTCCACTTCTATTACGCACACGTCCAATATAACATCAATTGAACCACCAACCACATTCAAATTTGAAAATTGTACATTCAATAATTATTCCTTTTAAAATTATTCATGTTTATTTTTATGTCATCGTCGTTAATTAAAACTTTTCTAACACTTGTGTATATTAGTTAGGTTATGTTATAGCTTCTGCCATATGATATTATGGAAAGTCATGTATCAGAGATTGTTTAATATTAAGATTTATTGAAAATCATCTGTCAAGTGACGTTGATTACTGGGATTCGGATAATTGAAGTGGAATGTTGCATTTTAATAAAAATGAAACTGAATCAACAAAGCCTCTTGACTAGTAACATTGCCATTGTGTATAATAGATAGAGAACTTTCTCGACGAGAATGCATCAAGAGGACTTATTATTTATATATATATATATATATATATATATATATATATATATATATATATATATATATATATATATATATATAGGCCTCTTGGAAGGCATTGCTCACTACTGCCATCTAGCATGCATCTAGCGTAATATTTGTAATGTTGAGATGGTACAATAATACATTTGAAGACAGTTGTAGGCCTATTTTCGTAAGCCAATTAATATTTTATTGTATTGGAGTACTTCGTTACTTCTAATCTTTATATACTTTCTTCTAATCGTGTAATAGTCAATTAAATCCCACTCGAGTTTTGATTTTCTCTAGATAAATCAAAACGTCTAGTGAGATTACTGTTGATAAATTTATACTCAACTAAAACTGCTAGTAAATATATCGGTAACCTGAAATCAGTGGCAATCGTGCGAGAAAGGACGGCATATTTTGGCATCCGAACAGTACATAATTCTACCGTGCATGTATAGTAACTAGAGATGAACAAAACTAACTGCCACTGTCGCTCACTATGTTCCTTGCATTTTACTTTCGAGTCTCGTCTCGTCTCGTCAATCTCGTGCGCTTCGAGTCTCGTTCATCATTCTCGAAATAGCATTTGGTCGGCGTGGAAAGATTTCGTAACTTTGAATAACATACATCACTGAAATAAATAACATTATAAATATTTAAATGAGACAAAAAGAGAAAACAGAACAATATCTTCGTTATCAAAATGTTCTGATTCTATTATATTATATTACCTATGTTTATATAAACAGAAAAAAAAAATCTCAAATAAATTTGCATTTCTGAGAAACACAAAACACAACGTTAATGTCTTTTTACTTGAGATTGTACACTTGATCTCAAACATATGAAAAGAAAATTCCTAGCCTTTAATTAATAAGGGCCTAGTAATTAAATAGACTGGGGAACCGATTATTATACACTAAAAGGTAGAGATGATGTTTCAAATAGGCTACGTAACAGTTGCCAAAGTAGATAAAAGTTCAGTCAGGTACAAACAACTGTGCGATTTAAGGCTACTTGACGTTTGGAACTTCAGGAGTGATCAATCTCGACGACGTCTCGAAACACTCACAAGCAGTCTTTACGGCAACGATGCGACGTATACAACATTGTTGTGCGGGTTTTCGGCTTTCCGGGCGTTGTTATTCTTGCTTTTTCGATGATTTTTCATCTCTAATAGTAACCTAGAATACGTATTTTAAAGACGAGAATGTACTTCTGATGATATGTTTGTTCTTAATCTGTATTTTTTGGAATAATTACAAAAGTAGGGTTAACTTTCACGGTCACTTCCACCATTATATTTTCTTTGAAGTGTCGTGTCTGTACTAATGATACTAATATGTACAGTAAGTAACGAGGTTGTACAAAAGTATGATTTTATCTCGTGCTTGCTTCGCTCATAAGCGGACTCTCACATTTATAATACTAACAAAATCTGTCTGTTTCAATAGACGAAAGTATTTATATCAACATATTTGAACGAGTAATGATTACCAGAATGGTATATTCCGTTTGTAACAGTGGCGGCTCTTGCTCTTAGGAATCTGAGGCGCCATTCTCACTCTAGAAATAATGTAAAACTTCTCGTTCTTGCTAAACTGAACTATTTTAATTTGAATATGAACGATTCTTTGATTGCGCTGAGCAACGCGCATTACTATGACAGACATGATAGAGCGACTTTCTCAAATGGTGTTGTAATTAAAATGGATACAGACATTACTCTTACCGCTTGCCACTGTAAGCACAGCCAAAATGGAACCTTGGAAACGTTTTTTAAAGGAATGAAAACATTTTTATATCCATTCGACGTAGGGCAAACCTACTCAATTTCATGATATTGAGGATTTGTTATGGAACCTAGCACATATGGTTAACATGAATATTATTTTAATTCGTTTCGCTGCTTACATACGCACAGCGATTAAATATTGGATGCCATTTGTGGAGCACACTTGACACAGTTTCTGTGTGGTGTAATTTACCCAATGATAGAACTTATTTCATTGAATCACAAAATTAGATACTGTAGGTTTACCCTATGTGGAGTGTCTCCAAGAACCTTACGGAAACAGTGAACATTTCATGTCGAAACTTTACAGTTTTTATTTTATGTACCAATGTAAGCAGTTTAGGACTAAATTAGTTATAGCAAGAATTTGGTGAAATTATTATAAATTTGGTAGATAAAATTATAATGGAGAGGACTAATGAGATAGCGAGACAGGAAACGATGAAAGATGAGTGGAACGGAGAAAAATTCTCTCTGCCACCGGGATTTGAACCCGGGTTTTCAGCTCTACGTGATGATGCTCTATCCGCTAAGCCACACCGGATTCCCATCCCGATGTCGGATCGAATCCTCTCAGTTTAAGTTCCACCTCTTGGGTTCCCTCTAGTGGCCTATCCTCATGCACTGCGTCATGGATGTATGACAGTGGGACCATGTCCACATACATGTGCAGAGGTGCATTCGTTATGAGTGACTAAGTGGCCGGGATCCGACGTAATAAGCGCCATCTATGACGCAGTGCATGAGGATAAGCCACTAGAGGGAACCCAAGAGGTGGAACTTAAACTGAGAGGATTCGATCCGACATCGGGATGGGAATCCGTGTGACTTAGTGGATAGAGCATCAGCATGTAGAGCTGAAAACCTGGGTTCGAATCCCGGTGCCGGAGAGAATTTTTCTCCGTTCCACTAATATTTCATCATATGATGACGCAGAATATCTGCACGAAAATATCATATGTATTTCGGTACATCATAATAATGTGAGACAGGAAATGTTTAGGAATTTAAATGGTTTAAAATCATTAAAAGATTAAAAAGAAATTAAAATGATGTGGGGACAGGAAGAATTTTAAAAAAGTTAGCGACAGGGAAGAAAGGATGGGACTAACGTGGTGGAGATTGGGAATTTGGAGGTTAAAATATAGAAAAGAAGACGTAGGAAAATATATATCCTTTATATAATCAAAAAGAAGGCGTGTTACACATTCTATTGTCTTGCCCAGAAAATGAAACAACAAGAAACATGTTTATTTAGGAGCCATTACTAAAATTAAAAGTATAAATAGCATATAGGAAATTGTATAGACCAGTAAACGGAAGAAAATTGAGGTAACTCGGAACATTTTTGAATATATTTACAAATGGCTTTTCAGGAATCCGCAGGTTCATTGCCGCCCTCACATAAGCCCGCCATCGGTCCCTATCCTGTCCAAGATTAATCCACTCTCTATCATCATATTCCACCTTCCTCAAATCCATTTTAATATTATGCTCCCATCTACTTCTCGGCCTCCCCAAAGGTCTTTTTTCCCTCAGTAAAGAAAAAATGAGAAGGGAAAATTAGGTATAAACATAGGCCTATGTATCATAGTAATTAAAGGTAAAGAGTTTTGTTCAGAAATAATTAGAATGATTGTACGTAGTATGGAATATACAGTAAGTGTTATTAACATGTAGTTAAGGGTGGTGTCCTGGAAAACAGAAATGTAACAGGACCACCATTAACGAATGATGTATAAATTTTACATAATTTTGATGACAATAAATATACATATACATAGGTCTACATATTTTATGTACCTGGAACATACGTTTCATGTCGAAATACTACTTCTACTTACATATATTACTAATACAACACTACTATTAATAGCACCGCCACTACCACCAATAGAACCCTTCCATGTGTAAATTTCACAAGTCGCCGCTGTCTTAGGATCTATTAAAATTTGTTTTTCGTGGCATAAACCACTTCCTCTACTTTTCGTAATAAAAAAATAAATAGGAGCAGGTGGGAGAGGAGATTCTAAGTGGAAAGAAACTTGTCTGTAGTTCAGAACGTGTGGGTTAAACTTTATAATATATCTCAATTTCAACCCGAAAGCAAATTGGGTTAATTAAGATGGAATTAAGCCGCTGTTATCGTAATTGTAGCGCCGATGTTACGGGCGTACTGGGAACGGGAACTCACGGACGCTCACAGCGGAGGAGGAGAGCTAACGAGATCAAGAATCGACGCAAAAACAACCAGCGATGTGGGCTTGAACCGTGCAACACATGGGACCTTGAGAGAACAAATATGGATCCCAAGGCGGTGTCGACTCAAAGAGAATTAGCTAAGTGGCACGTACGACTGTGGGACAGCTCAAGAAATACTCTTTTATGTAAACACAGGGGACTTCGTTAGAACTTCCTTTCAGTCTTTATTTGTAGCTCAACATTCAGTGTATCTGTCTCTTCTTCGTAATTTTTTCCTACTACTTTTTCTCATTCTCCTCCTTCAGGTAAAAGCTGATCCACAATAAACCGGGAACGGAAACGGCAACAATAGCGAGAATGCAAAAACTGTTAAAGTAAAATGTATTTTAATGTTTACATTCACATTTAACGAGAAGCTTGCCGGAGCCCGGGAACGGAACGTGAGAGTTGGTCAAGTTTTAACTTTGCCGCTCTCGTTTCTGATCACAGCTAACTAGATACATTCTGTTCCCATCAAAAAACTGTTTTGTCATCGTGTATTTTGAGCAAGAAAGTCGTGACGCAATTTCTTGTTCATTCATTGCTTGTTACTAACCCAGAAATTCAGTTTAATTACTTTCAATATATACTACATGTACAGTGGACTCTCCTAAGTTCGACAGAACAGAATTGAAAGTTCTGTCCAATAAGGGTAGTGGGTGTGGCAGACGAAATGAATACAAATTCTTATTGCTTATCCATCAACGAATGCAGTACTGTACTTGCATTTCCTGCCCGCCCCGAGACTTGTGTATGCGCTTCTAGTACCACAGTGGGTTTCGACAGTTCCGTCTCACAAACGGCACAATTCTCAAATAGAAAAAGAAGAGTTCATTAATTTAAAATCAGTGATCAATATCGATGTCCTAATCAATAACATATTCTGTTTTCCTTTAACAAAAGTATCACTACGAGACACAGGACCAATTCCCATTCAAATGGCAAACCCATTTCTTAGTGCCCGTATAGGGGCGTGTATAATTCTCCTACGTAAGCAATCGAACTATAGGATGTCGAACTTGATTTCTGTCGAACTTAAGAGCTTCCACTGTATATGTGACCATACTACCAAGTGAATTGAAATCTTAAATACTCCGTGCCTTAAATTTCGAAGTTGGTTAACCTGTGTTTATGTTGGCTGTCTTGTACTAGTGAGAGAATGTCATTGGTCAAGTAACAAATAACATCAGAATGTGTAATATCGACTTTACATATTATTGACACACATATCGATATACATAGCTGTTTTCGTTATCGGTTTATTGTGAATAAAGGCTTATTCACAATGAAAATTAAACATAACATTTAAACGTTGACTTAAAAATGTTAACGTTACGGTATAATCAAGAAGTCATACAACCATTCAGGATGGGAACATAAACATAACCGCAAAGATACTTTGTAGCTATGGAAACATAACAACGACGCCATTTCCTTATATTCTGTTATATACTTGAGCGCTGCACTATTGTGTTCTGTTTGCAAATCACGTAAGCATAAGCATTAAAGTTTGGATTTCGCAAACTTCCATGTTAACGTCTAACGGTAATGTTAATGTCAATGTTTATGTGAATCATTGTGAATGATTCCATTTGGTAGCCTGGCCGCAAACTTCTGCGTTCATGTTACGGTTATGTTTAATTTTCATTGTGAATGGGCCTTAAAATGTTCACGTTTACGTTCTTCTCTCCTCGATTTCGTTGTGGTTCTCGTTCTCGGTTTATTGTGGACCAGCCTTAACACGAAAGACACACTCCGTTCTAGTAAAGAGAGATAAATTTCGACTTACTACTAAGTCATATCTGCTTCCGTCGGATTTGTAACTGGGAACAATAAAAACACCATTAAAATTATTTTAATTTCGCCTTCTATTTAATTATGGTCCATATATGCCGTCTTTGTAGTTAAATTAGTAGAGTGCTGGCTTACAACGCCCGTGGACCAAAATTAAAATCTGCTCACGTCGATTTAATAACAAACAAATTATTTATTTAAAGCCATCTTATTGTGCAATAGAAGATTATTCTCACAATAAGTACAGTAAAACGCATCTATATTCTAGATAGGCCAACTTTTTTGTTTCGCAGTATATTTTACACCCAAAAAGTAAAAACCAATGTTCATTATTTTTCTCCTATTTAACAGAGTTTTAAATATTTAAATTACATTTTTTAAATAAATAGATAAATTTTATCTATGTGAAAATGAGTTTAGAAGTAAATAATATAATTTATTGAAAATATTGAAATTTGATTATTCACAATTAAAAATGAGTTAATATTGAAATACTATTTAAAACATATTTTGGGTTCTGATGTTTCAACTTTTGTTCATTTAGAAATGTTTGTAGGTTGTTTTTGTCTCCACGTATTATCATCTATAATGTCAGATTACAGAAATGTTGTTATGAATAGGCCTACTACAGAGCGTTCGCCTACGGGTGGGGCCAGGAAAGCGGCCTGCCTGCGGTGTCGCTTGCGGGAATCGTCTATCCGTAAGCTTCCGCTTTCTATACTATACTCTGTAGAGTTTTAATTTTAAAAGTTTAGCAGCAGTAAAGACTGATGTTTTTGAAACACTATCTTCCTGTGAAACACGTTTTAGAGATTTATTAGGAGAGCGTGTAAATGATACACTGATTTCATCAATTTTTTCTCCCGTCAATACTCTTCGTTTTCGCTTAGGAATTGTAGCATTTATCGACCCTGTTGTCCTTAATTTGTTAACAAGACGTCTAACAGTTTCTCTACCCTGAATTGGAGCACCCGAATATTTCACTTCAAATTACCTACGCACATATGCATCATACATAAAAACTCTGTTCAAGCGTCAATTTTGCGTTTTGCATTGTTAACAAATTTTACACACACGCTGAATATTTAAGCAACTGTGTCAAGAAACTGCACTGTACGTTTTAAATACTGCAACATCTGGCTCACAACTGATAACTTGTCGACCTTGATGTCCTTGATTGTCGAGCGTGTCCCAACAACTGCGCGCACAAAGCGGCGTATCAGTACATGCCGCTTTCCTGGCCTCACCCGTAGGCGAACGCTCTGTAGTTTCACACGTGAACGTTCTAATTGGACACAACCTATGTATGTACAAATATAAATACATAAATAAATTTTGGAAATTACAATTATGCAATAAATCACAGTAAAAAAAATATTTACACTGACCACTCGCTTTACGAATCTCTACACATTACAACGAGTGACTGAAAACATTTTAAATGTTTCAGAAGAAAAATTTCTCCTTTCTGACAAAATACGTTGTATTTTTTCCTAATGACGTGTTTGCTACCAAATTCTCCTATTGGAAGATTCATTTCCAACCTTCTAGCTTTGTTTTGTTTTAACATGGTTCAATGAACAGCACACCCGAAGTGTGTATGCCGAGCTATATATACCTATACTGTTGCGCGTTGCTCGGTGTCTTTAGGTAATCAAACGCAGGACTCTACTTATTACACAGACTGAACATTAGATAGAACCACGACCGTCCTTAAAACATTGATGAGACACTGGCTTGTTACGGAAATTAATGACATAGATAACATAGCAGCTTTCGACACAAATTTTCAAAACATAATTTCGCATACTTATCGCCGGTAAATTTAAATCACACAAGTAATACCTATCTATGTATTTTGCCTTCTTTCTTGCAAACAATCTCAATTAGATGTCAGCACGCGTTTCCCTAGTTTTCTGCGTTTAATTTCCTTTTGAATGCAATTTGTATTTGTTACGTAGGTACAGAGGATTAGGTCCCACATTATACCAAACCCAGGTACGTAGTTTACATGGTTGAAATTGGACATATTAAAAAAAAACTGATGCCATATTTCAAGAGATTGTAATTGTACTGCGAAATTATGCATGTCTGCATTAGCATGGAACATGTAAACAACCGCTAATTTTGTATGTAAATCTCTTGCATACATGTCGTGCTTGCCACGTTAGATCCGTTTTTAGGCGAGTCTGTAACCATTCGAAGAGTCTATGCGGCCCACTCTTCCTTCATACTCGTGAAATAGTTCCAGAATGGTGAATGCGACCTAGATTTCAGCTAACAACTCACATTAACATCGTCTACTCTTCTGTATATCAGTGACAATTTTCAAAAGTATTTTAAATTAATACAAACCCAAGTAACTGAGGTATAGAGAGGCTAGAATGCAGTGGATTATTTGACAACCCTAGACAGTATAGTATTATCACAGTCTAGTATACACAGTCACGATGCTTGAGTTGTGAGGGTGCTAGGAACAAAAGACTGTGCCGATAATATTTCGCATTGTCTGTAATGAGGCGATATTAGCGATCCTAGTGGTCAGCAACTATCTATGGATGCATATTTACTACGTATTGAGCTTCGTGACTGTATATACTAGACTTTGGTATTATGTTCTCTTTTCCATAACTTCCTTATTGGTTTCAAGTCTAATTTGCCTTATGATGAAGGTAGCCACTACATCAAGTTATTTTTCTAAGATCAACCATCACTTCCTCAGTCTCAATAGGGGATGTCTTGAAAGAGAATGAATCTCATATCAAAGTCATCTAACATGAAGAAAGATATGTATATTATTTGTGCTGATTTACTAGTATATTTAGTTTTATACGAACAGAAGTATTTTATTTTCCAGAAATGTTACTATCTTAACGCTTTCTTGACACGGATTTTTCATACTTTTGCACTACTACTACTACTACTACTACTACTACTACTACTACTACAACTACTATTCTACTACTACTGCTGCAACTACTATTCTACTACTACTACTACCACTACAACTACCACCATTACTACCACCACTACTACCACCACCACCACTACTACTACTACTACTACTACTACTACTACTACTACTACTACTACTACTACTACTACTACTACTACTACCAATACTCCATGACGCCACAACCCACACAGAGCGAAGTCTAACCAGCGAACTACTGGCCTTACATCCACATGTCTCAGCAGAGGTGAACGATCATCAAACCAGTACGTGGGTAACGTATAATCAGCATGATGATCCCCTCTAACTGTTATAATAGGCTTACTTATGAAACCGGATTACAGTATTCACAGTAGCTGCACAAATTCGACCCAGAGCTGGTTAGACACACGATCCTATTCACTGACCGTCATTTCATGAGAAAATTTCTTCTCCTCTGAGGACTCGAACCAGTGCTTATTCTGAAACGCCTGTCAAGGCATGACGCCTTAAAAGTATAATAATAATAATAATAGTAATAATAATAATAATAACAATAATATTATTATTATTATTATTATTATTATTATCATTATTATTATTATTATTATTGGTTTAGTAGTTAGCCTGTCTTCCATCGTGGCGAACGAATTTGATTTCCGTTTGAGTCATGGAGGAATTTATGGTGGACAAAGAGGACGAGGGAGATTTTTCTTGAAGTTCTGCTTTTCCCTTCACCATTATCATCCCTCCGCAATCAACTTCACTCTGCGAGGTCCCCAGCCAGGCCTCTAGAAGAAATAAAAAGTGGCCGAAAGCAATGTGTATACTTCGTGTTTAGTGAAGACTGTTTGCTTTTATTATTGTTGTTGTTTTGTCAACTGTCCATATACAAGTTGAAACCTCGTAAGTGACATCATTAAGGCATTAAAGGCATAACTCATGGAGCAACTAAGCCAGGAGATAGTTGGGTTAGAGTGTCCAGTTCTTTTCCCCCTTCATTTCGTACATCGCTGACTAGTAACATTATTATTATTATTATTATTATTATTATTATTATTATTATTATTATTATTATTATTATTATTGGCCTTTGTTGTGCAGCACATAAATACATATATATAATTAGTACTATTATTTCCATTTATTGTTATTCGGGTACTTCTCAGTGTATACTTTTGCCAGTAAATGTGTTAATCTGTATGTGTGGTGTGCTTGGTCAGTATTACCTACATGATGGTGACCGTGTGCTCATTTTTCCACTTGGTTGCGATCGACAAGTATAGAGTGATTTAAAATATATCTCGGAGACTGAATTTTATGGCATACTGGACTTGACGGACACGCAGGCTGGGATATATAAAAGTTGCTTGAATGCAGCGACGCTACTAAAGTGATGATTTAGATAAGAAGGAAGCGTGACTGCGGGGTTTTAACTCTCCAGATAAGGGACTGAAAAGAGGCGCAGCGATTCCAGGCACGATTCCCTTCCCTTTCAATCAACGGAGTCTGGCCAGTCGTAACAACAGAATTGATTTAAACGACAACTCGGTCATCCAGTGAATTTTAGAAGCGATACTGGAAGACGCCCACAAAAAGAAGGCCTGATGAGACAGTTACGTTTGATATATCCAGCAATTCGGTCATTTCGAAACTGGGATTGGAGCTCTGGAGATGTAATTTGTAGGCAGTAAGAGCTAACAAATAGAACTGGATTGAATCGAGGGAACGAAAACAAGTTGCTTCTTGATTTTTAACGTGGGCCCGTTCTTGACAAATATAGTCCATTGTTATCACAGATCTAGTCTACATTCGTTCGCCATAACGAAAGCAGTTTGAAAATGAACATGGCTGGAGGAATACACGGACCATATCATGAATCTGTCTCCGATATCTTAATGTTCAACTCTTATTTCTTGAATGCTGAGGTAGTGTTTAGGGCAGAATGGCCCAATTACTGCTTTCTGTTTTATTTTTACATACTACAGAGAAACTGGTGAGAGTCTGAAAAGTGAATTTGAACATGTCGTCTCTTTTGGTATCTGGATTCCAAACAAATCAGCCGATTTAAAAAGAAAAAGTGGTTAATTTATACTTATGGTCACTAATCAGCCATTCCAGTTAAACTGGGAATTCTAATGAAAAAGTGTTTTTTTTTCAGAAATATTTGGTTATTATTAGTGTAAGACATAGATAAAGCTCTAAATTTAAATATTTTGAGTGCAGCGGGCTATGAACGCAAACAATAATTATGTCAAAACATGCACTGACAATTTTGACAATATCTACTACAATATTTATGATAGCCATACATAAATTTTATCACTGAATTTGGAAAGAAAGCTGAATTGAATGAGATACAGTTCACTTAATTTAGATTATTCATCTGTCCTAAATAATTTGTTTAATTATTGAAACAAGTCGAAAATACTCTGGAACATAAGATGACATAGGTACAAATTCCTGTTAAATTACCCTGGATAATGATCTCATTAGTACTAAATTTTTATCAGAGCTTACATATACATACAGCTATAAGAAACTCTCTTTTTACTTAATTTGAGAAAGCTTTATTGGTTTTGTGATATTTTAAAACATTAGAGTTTGGTAAAAGTAATTTTCACATATGTATAAAATTATGAGACTAACTTAATTTTCAAGTTATGAAGATAAAGATTGATTTCACTATCACAAGATCTGGTAAAAATATGGGACCAATGGCATCATTACTTTTCCAAGAAAATGTACCTACTCTATATGATCTTATATTTAAATATATTTTCCATTTGTTGTAACAATTAAACAAATTGTAAATGACAAATTAATCATATAACTTAAGTGACCTACAAGCCATTCAATTCAGCATTTTTTTCAAAATGCAATGGTAAAATTTACGTACGAATCATAAACCTTGTGATAGATATTGTCAGAAGTGTTACTGCATGTTTTGCCACAATTTTTGTACGTGTTCGTAACCATCTGCCCTTAATGTTTTATTTTCGAAAGAAAAATATTTTACAAGTTTTATGGGCATTGAAAGTAAGTGGTCTTGCCTAGATAATAGGTACTTTTTGTTTCCCTAAAGTTTGCAGCACTTACTCATAGAGAGATCAGTTGTTAATGTATGTTTTTCAAGTAGCTATTGTTGAAGAAATATTTTAAGAGTCTGCACTGTTAATTTCAGAGATCCAGAATCAAGGAACTTTCTACTCTGTACTATATTCTTTCTGGCATTTATTTTCAGTAGTTTGAGTTAATAACAATTAATCTTACAGTTCAAGTGAATATTTTGAGTTAGAAAATAATGTCAAAGTTGTTTCGAAACTGAAAATTGAAGAACATCAACTCATCTGTAACATCCGTAAAAATGTGTGTAACATCCGTGACATGGAAGAAATAGTTAGGGCCAGTAAAATATTTACCGATTATGTTTTTGTGAACTAATTGGGTGCCATGAGATTTGTATAGCTTTCACATGGACACTGTGAGAAATAATCTCTCTTTATTTGAGGCAGAGACCTGTATTTTACACTTTTTTTAATGAGGTGAAAAGTGAGTTTCCTTTGTTTTCTGCAATAATAATACAATTATTCAAACAACTATTCTTCTGTAAAATGATACTGACCTTTTAAATTGATTCTAATAATAAAAGTTGACAAAAGTCATTTCATTTTCATTACGGTATATAGAGTTTGAAAATAGTAGAAATGTAACATCTGTGATAACTGGAATGGCTGTAATGTTGTTCCATAAAACCAAATAAGTAGTGTTAAGTTAATGCTACTTTAAATAAGTTCTAAAATAATTAATAAAATCCATATGTTCATGAATAGTAAAGTTTCAGTTCTCAAAATCTGAAAACAATAAACAAAAGTTATAATTTCTTTAAGTGAAAGGGTTGAGGGATCTAAGATTGTATTGGAATATTATGCAGTTAAACAGGTAAACAATTTTCACTTTTTGGGGTTGTATACATCCTACCTAGGCGAAAATAATACAATCAATCAGTCTCCCTCTTTTGATCTCATTATGTAAATCGTATCTGTATGTAATTTCTTAAATCCGATTCAGTTCCATGTTGGATTATGTAAGCAAGTTTTAATCCTGGTTGAATGTAAGGGAAGGCCATTACGGCCTTAACTGTGCCAGGTTAAATAAAACCATTATTATTCATGTTGAATCTTTCGTACACTACTTTTAACACTTGAATATAAATAATTGATTAAATGGCGGTCTTACTCTTGTTAATTATGTAAGCATGTGTGGCTTAGAGCTGTTTCGGTGTTACTTGACACCATCCTCACAGCCTACTAAATCTCGGCGCTATCTCAACTTCACTGCCTGTTGTGTGGGTGAGTTCGTGTGATGAAGAGTTGTGTCAAATAGTGTGTGTGTTCTGAAATTGATCTGTGTGTTGAGAATATGACACACTAAAACACACCCTAATCAAATTCTCAACACAAAGATCAATTTCAGAACACACACGATTTGACACAACTCATCACACGAACGCGCCCACACAACTGGCAGCGAAGTTGAGATCTAGTAGGCTCTCAGGATGGTGTCAACTAACACCGAAACAACTGTAAGCTACACATGCTTACATAATTAACACGAGTAAGACCGCCATTTAATCAATTATCCATTATTATTATTATTATTATTATTATTATTATTATTATTATTATTATTATTATTATTATTATTATTATTATTATTTATATTAGCATATTGTGGAACTGGGGTGACGTAAGTCTAGTATATTGCGGAACTTTATCTAGTCTAATACATTATAGGAAATCACAATAACATCAAGCAAACATTCATGCCTTAAGCGAGATCCGAACTCTGAGTGCCTGTATGCAGCGATGAAGTTGCGATCCTTTCATGTTGAGTACAAAACTGGTGGCCGAAGGATAGCTTGCGTAAAAGAATTACAGTTAAAATAGGGTAGCTGGGGAGTTACTTACGTGGAGGATTGCATGTTTTAAGGAGAAGCGTTTATTTGGGTAATAAAACATGTTGAAAAGTGAAACGGTAATAAACCGTAAGAAACGATTTCTGCCTTTCGGATGAGGCTATATTCACGCCTTTTCTAGAGAATGGGACGAAGGAGTAATAAAGCAGCTGAAACATTTATATTCTTTTCTGATGGGCAGTTAAGTACACTTACCTCAAAGTGAAAATGCTTATGTTAGGTGAATTGGAAAAACATTACACGAACATTCTCTTCGAGTTCCGTGGTAATGTAAATATAGTTCTAAATTCAAACACAAGATTATTATCTTAACATGAAGTAACTAACACGTCAGTTCGAGTTGGAAGGCTTTTTCCGGTCATTTCAAATCAGTTATGGTTTGTTTTTACAACCGTTGCTTATTAATGTTCCTTTTAGATGGGCTTTTTTTTATTACTTCCTAATGTATAGGATTATTCAAAACTCACGAAAGATTTGAAAGTACCGTACTGTAATTTTATTTTAAAAAGTTTATAGAATAATTATATATTTGTTCACAAGAAAGTAGGGTTTCTTAATACAAAAATCAATTCTGAGATTACTCCACATTTTTGAGTAACTTATCCCCTGTTACCTCGCAACTTGATTCACACTGCATGTTCCATACATTTGAATTTTGTCTAATTGCATGGACTTCTTGTAAAACCATCTAAGCATTCACATTGTTTTCTACCGACTTTGGTCTACGGAAACCTTTTTTTTTACGCCACGAAACCGGTTTCTTCAATTTTTTTTACAAACTTTCACAATGATGACAAATTACAGAGTCACACCTCATTTCAATCAGAGTTACAATATTCTCGTTGCTTTGGAACAATTTCTATTACACTCATAGTGACACTGAATAAGGCAAATTAGCATTTTCAGAGACAAAACCATTATTTTCTCGTATCAATTTCTAAGAAGGAAAAAAACACAGGCCACCGACGTAGCTCAGTTGGTTAAGAAGCTTGCCTGCCGATACTGAGTTGTGCTCGGACGCGAGTTCGATCTCCGCTTGGGCTGATTACCTGGTTGGAGTTTTCCGAGGCTTTCACCAACCGTAAGGCGAATGTCAGGTAATCTATGGCGGATCCTCGGCCTCATCTCGCCAAATACCATCTCGCTATCACGAATCCCACCGACGCTAAGCACCCTAATAGTTGATACAGCATCGTTAAATAACCAAGTACAAAAAACATACATCAACTCACTCGAGAATAGCTTGAATTGCTGTACCTATATTTCATTGGCCATAGCAACGTAGTGAAGCAATTAAAACAGAATTTTTCTATGAAAATAAATTCCTGTTTTATGAACAAAACTGAACTACTATTTTTCTATAAATTTATTTTTTTAACAAAGAGGACTTTAAAAAATTTGGGACTTTTTATTCGATGAGCATAACAATCAAAGTCTAACACGTTGTTTCACGGTGGACTTGTAACACGAGAGATGCCAATAGTACATATTAAACATTGCTATTTATATTAATATTGAGAAGGCAGGGACGTAGATTGGAGGATAATATTAAAATGGATTTCATGTAGAGATGGGCGATAGTCACTTGTAATAGTATCGATTGTACTGTCGACTGTAGTTCCCACAATCGATAGTCCTATCGATAGTCATTACAAACTTTTTTGTTAATTGATTATAAACTGAATGTATTTCCGAATTTAAATCTAAACGCATACTGAATTATTAACTTAATAATATACACTGAATGGAATCTGAATTGAATTATTTATACATACGGTGTCCTGTGTTATAGTTACGTAATTTAAGATGTCATGCCTTGAATTAACTCTACGCAAGAAGCGCCGGTTCAAGTCCTTATCGTCGAAAAAATTTTCTCAAGAAATCTCGGTTAAATGAGATAGGTGTTCATTCAGCTGCGTGATGAATTTAAGAAGCCACAGTGAGTAGCGAAATCCGATTTTATAAGCCAGCTATAACGGCTGTGGTATCATCGTACTGGCCACACCTTACTCTCTTACTGGTTAGATGATCATTCACCTCTGCTGAGGCATGTAGTCTTGTGGTAGGTTTTGGTTCTCTGTGTTCTGTTGCACCACAGAGTTAATCTGATGCAGAGACAAAAGTTGTATTAACACGATGTCATTATAGCCGCACTATGTGTCTGGCTAGTAGGCCTATATGTCGAGAGAGAAGATAAAATACTGATAGGCGTATAAGCATATTTTAAACTTTTCTAGAAGTACGAATAAACAATATAGGCCCTAATCACGTTTTAAAATGTTGGTTGTTAACACGATTTTCTTACTCTTCATAAAAGTCACAGACTTCTCAACAAAGTTTGATTCCAGTATTGAATTTTTACGGAGGTCAGTTGTAAAGTACTGCTGAAAAAGTCGTTCCAACTCCTGGACGCTAAAACACGGCTTTAAGGAAGAAGAAATACGAATTTCCAGTAAAAAGTAAGTTTCCTCAGTCTTAGAGATAGAATGTCAATACTTCGGTTACTCTGGAAATGAACCGTGAAGTTAACATGTAGAGTTGGACTTCCCACTTCAGAAAGAGGAAGGAATAGCAGATTCGGCTGTAACGTTCTTATTTCTTTCGGACTACAACACGCTAGCAGTACAAGATTCTGCACCGATCATACTGAATGTGTATGTTTAATTACTAGTGAAGGCAAAATCATTTTTCAAAGATAAGATTCAACAGGGATATCATTTTATTTTTACTTTAATTTTTATTGTACCTGAGTTTTTGAATGTACTTCACTTTCACCCCCCCCTCTACTAGTAAACTTCCAACCGTCCTCCACATAGAACCAAGACCGCGTATGCAGTCAAAGTCGCCTTACGTTCATAGTAAATAGTACTGAGTTAGTGAGTATAGTACGTTCCAGAAATATGTTCGCGTTTTCCAGTGACGAAAGAGCTTTCAATATTGAACAATATTTTCGCAAAGGTACTGTCGTCCGTTTGCCTACGTCGCAACCCAGTTTCCCCCACTCAGTTCTGCTCGCTCCTCTATAAAGGCTAGTGGCTGGACTGTCTTAGCTCTTTACTGAAAACATTAAATTCTGTTAGGAATGTTCGTCTACGTAATATTATACAACTGCTTAAAATAACTTAAATAAGAGGGTCTCGTTAAGTAATTAATTGTCACGTGATTTCCCCCCTTTCTACGACCTGCGACAAAACCAGAGTCCACACCTGTGGAGTAACGGCTAGCGCGTCTGTCCGCGAAACCAGGTGGGCCGGGTTCGATTCCCGGTCGGGACAAGTTACCTGGTTGAGGTTTTTACCGGGGTTTTCCCTCAACCCAATATACTATGAGCAAATGCTGGGTAACTTTCGGTGCTGGATCCCGGACTCATTTCACCGGCATTATAACCTTCATCTCATTCAGACGCTAAATAACTATAAGATGTTGATAAAGCGTCGTAAAAAAACCTACAAAAAGAAACCACTTGGACGGATAGTAGATAGCATGTCTAAGTAATTTTATCTTTTCGGATCGGGCAGAAGTGAAGATTGAATTTACAGTACATAAGGTACTCTTTTATAGAGTAGGTACAGAATTATTTCAACATGAGTTACTAGTACGAAGGACGAAAACTGGTAATTGGAATTAGGTACAATAGTCTATAGTGCGATAATATGAAAAAAAAAAAAAAAAGAACTAAACCCTGTATCGAAATAAACGGTCACCATTTTCAAAAATATCCATGTTTAAATATCCATATTATGATTATTTTTCAATTTAACGTCATTCTCTATATTGTACGCCGATGAATACATCCGCATGGACAGCTCAGTTCGTGAGTAAAAACATTTATTGTTAATACAGTACAGTATTTTGATTAAATAAAAATCTAATGAAAATTATCAAACTCAAAATCGCGATATTTCCTAGTTTACGTAAATGGATGAACACTTTTCTTCCCTCCTATACCTAGTAATTTGATCTGTTTGTATTTTACGCCAGTATCATCGAACTCCAGTCGTGGAAGGGGATAGCAAACGGTCTTTCCGTTCTCAACC
>NC_091131.1:76052329-76062329 GCF_040183065.1 Periplaneta americana | reverse complement strand
AACTGAAGGTGGAGCAATAGACGAGAAATGAAATAAATCTTTGGTTCACTCAATGAAACATATTTCCTGTCTGCTCTTCCTCAGAGCATGTAGCCACTTGGTATTTCCGGAACTAAGCTACCTCGTTCAGACGCCAGTTATAACAGAGTCGTCCGGTATTCCCTATGGTACAAAATTAAAACTTTATCAAGAATAAGTTGAAACTAAAATTCAATTGTACAGACCCTAAAGTTTCCATTAATCCATTTAAGGAATATTCTCTGTTCTTGAAATTAAATTATACCTTTATAAAAGTATGTTAAATGCTATCACAACTCAAAATGTAATTCCTTCCTTAAAGGTCTAGTATATACAGTCACGAAGCTTGAGTTTATGAGGGTACTAGGAACAATAGACTGCAGGTACTATTTCGCATTGTCTGTAACGAGGAGATAGTAGCGATCCTAGTGGTTAGCAACTATCTATGGATGCATATTTACTACGTATTGAGCTTCGTGCAGTTGGTTGTAAAAAGGAACCAAAGTCACCTAGTTAATATTTTTTTTATTCTTCTTTGGATTATCATCACTTGTTATTTGGAGTTTGATATACATTTTAATATTAAAAGTAATTCATGTGACCATTCTAACATTTCAAAGGAATCTAAATGCTGAATCAGGTACCCTTTCAAGTACCATGGTAATGGTTCTCTTTTCGCACTATTAAAATATACATAGTTCACTAGTCTATCGCTGTCCACGCAAAGATTTTTCACGCAGCTATAGTATTGCTTGCAAGCCACTGTTGTCGATTAATATTAGGTAGAATATGAACTGGACACAGGAAGTACAGTAGTGGCAAAAGGAAACCGGACCGACCATTGTAGCTGATTTCAGAGACTTGTTCACTCCAGAGCATGATAGACTGGTAACTAAGACTTTCGTGGTTCGAATCCTGCCTGGGAAGGAAACTTTTTTTGTTCCTTATTCAAATTTATTCCTAATACTTCATCGATTGCAGCGATATTTTACTACTTAATTAACTTAGCTATTATTCCCAGAACATGAATTTTACTAGCAATCGAAAAATATTGGGAATAAATTTGAATAATAAAAAAAATGTTTCTTTCCCAGGCAGGATTCGAACCACGAAAGTCTTAGTTACCAGCCTATCGTGCTCTGGAGTGAACAAGCTCTGAAATCAGCAACAAGGGTCGGTCCGGTTTTTTTTTTTTTTGCCACTACTGTACATAACTGGCCACAGAAGTAACTTAACTTGTCG
The DNA here is from genome assembly GCF_040183065.1 of Periplaneta americana. Lineage (NCBI taxonomy): Eukaryota > Metazoa > Arthropoda > Insecta > Blattodea > Blattidae > Periplaneta > Periplaneta americana. The sequence goes on along the minus strand of NC_091131.1, from coordinate 76,061,069 downwards.
ATTTCTTGGAGTATCGATTAAGAGAAGAAAGCTAGATGACAAAATTATGTCGTTATAATCTCAAAGATTTCTCCACTACTACTTATGGTAATGTACAGTGTATACTGCTGAGTGCTGTGTTAACTGAAGCATATTGTATACAAAATCTTAAATCTTGAAATGTATTTTATTCTAAAATGTACCCCAAATCAATAAATATTTAAACATATTTCTCCCTAGAAAGCTAAGTTATACCGGGTGGAAAGAGGACTAAATAGGGTCTTTTTGAGAGTTGAATTAGAGAGAGAAGTTAACTTTCCCATTTTTTTTTACTCTTACGAAATAAGAAGAGATGTTCTCCTTTTTTTTTACCCAATCGTGGTGACAAAAATGACAATTCCAGCTCGCAGTTCATTTGTCAGTTATTTCTGAATTGCTATTTGGGACGTGGTATTTTAGGTGAACCGAAACAAATGGAGCAGTTACAAAGAAAATACAGCTTTTCCCAACTCTACTATGCAACAGAACGCATCTTTTGCAGTGCACTCCGTTGCTCTTAGTTACACCTCCGACAAACAGAACTACCTACTTTTTAGTCCCTCTACATACGTTCTGAACGAGCTATCGGCACGTACGTAGCATGAACACCATAAAGATATTAATAATGCGCTTTAAAATGTTGTTTATGACTTCAGCGTTACACACTAAAAAGTGAAAATAAAACGGAATTTATTTTTACGTGATTGATAGGCTACATGTTCCAAATGTACCGCTATATTTTAACCATTGTAACTCGATCTTCTTCTTTTTTTATCATGCTTCTTAAATGATATAATATAATATAATATAATATAATATAACATAATATTGTTTAATTAATTCAATCTAATTGACATATCACAAATATAAAAAGTCAATGACACTTACCCATGTAAGTGATCATTGTGTACTATACAAATATAAAAATTAAGCAAACGTTTTCGCCCTTCGGGCATCATCAGGCTTTTTTACGTACAATATCTTGTACATTTTGTCTCTTATTGTGGAACAAATGATTAATCACAACCTTTTTAATAATGAAAATAATAACTATTTAAAATTGACTTATGGTAATTACCAATCTAAAATTAATGTACAGATATGAAAATTTAATACATAATAATGATATAAAATTGTGGCTGCACCGCTGTGTTGTGTTTAAATTATAGCATCATAAAGCTGTGAACATGATAAAAACATTTCATTCCTCTTTAAACTTCATAATTTCATTAATTGGATGTTTTGCTGCTAGTCTTGTCTCAATGGTTCATTACTTGTTATGATGAAATCAATTTGAAATACCTGTGGAGTAACGGTCAGCGCGTCTGGCCGCGAAACCAGGTGGCCCGGGTTCGAATCCCGGTCGGGGCAAGTTACCTGGTTGAGGTTTTTTTCCGGAGTTTTCCCTCAACCCAATACGAGCAAATGCTGGGTAACTTTCGGTACTGGACCCCGGACTCATTTCACCGGCATTATCACCTTCATATCATTCAGACGCTAAATAACCTAGATGTTGATACAGCGTCGTAAAATAACCCAATAAAATAAAATAAATCAAATATATTAGTTATTATGTAGAGAATCCTATATGACGCAATGTTAAAATTTATTAAATTGTTGTCGAAAATACTCACATTTAAGATTGTGTGTACTGCACAGGTCATCTGTGTTGACATTTACATTGAGACGATTTTTGAGACTGGGTTTTATCTGTAATGAAATTTAACATCAGAATATATGAAATTTGGTGTAAATGAATATAATAATTGTATGAACGTACTTACGATGAAATGCGGTTGACTTTTTTATATTTGTGATATGTCAATTAGACTGAATTAATTAAACAATATTATATTATATTATATTATATTATATTGACTATCTGAACAATTCAACATGCTTTCTAAGACGTTTCTTAAAGCCAAATTTGTTATCAAGTCTTCAAAAACAATAATATTCTAGTATATCAACTGTTCAAATACTTTCGGATAAAGGATACTGGAATATTTAAATTACTTATTTGAAAGGTTTAAAAGTCATATCACTTGGCGTGCTTTCAATCCGCAACTTTCTGATCTAATAGCATAGTAATTACTTAATCACTGAAGTTGACGTAACTTTCAATGTAGCTTCTAGTGTAATAAGTTTTCATATTAAGGTTGAATTAAAATATAAGTATTATACCTTATCATACATAATCAATAATTACTGCTAATATTTATTCCCTACTTAATACACATAGCCTAATTAATTAATTTGCTGATAAAGTTCACTAGGCCTATAATTCAACTCTATTTAAGACCATGTTTCTGAAAATTTATGTTCCTTGAACACGGTACGCTTTTGAGGGCGTTATATCAAATGTAACTTATTTATTTTTACTTAGTACATTCGCACAAAACTATCATCTATTTTTTTTAATCCCAATTTTGAAGTTTTATCAAACACTTTCAGATTTTTGACAGTCAAGTTGATTTAATTTTTCATATTATCGAATTGATTACAAAAGCAAAATCATAAACAAGTAAAGAAATGAGGCTATCAAATGCAAAACTCGTAAACAGGTAAAGTGATTTGTCAGAAAACAGGAAAACCCATTATGGATATGGACAGTTTTGCATTTGATAGTAGTTTTCTGAGCTCTATGGAAGAGGAATTAGACAAGATTTGCACAAACCCACTGTATCAGTAGATAGAGAGCTGCAAGAAGTACATCAAACACTCAATTTTTTTTTTTTTTTTTTAATTTTGGATAAGGCGAGTTTTGCACTTGATAGCCTCAATGCATGTGGGTAACTTTTCAGGAATTGAAACATTATTTTGTAGTTGGCTTTTGTGTATCTTAAACATGTAAAGAAGAGAGAACTTACCAAAGTTTCGAATCGATTTACCTTCTGTTACGGGATCATTCGCGTCACATAGTGCAATTATTGGGTTTATGAAAAAAGTTCTAGCATTTTTTTGCTATTGCAAAAGTTTTTGAGGTAAATAGAAGACAGAAAGAAATTAACCAACAATATATTTTCCTAAATTATCAATGACTCTGTTCCAATGCTGGGGTAGTTTTTCGATTCTGCGTCCTAAGAAATCTATTGGAGTTAAAGAAGTCGTGAAAACAAGTTTATAAAACATCTTCATTATTAAAGGAGTTAGTTCCCTTGAAGATTGTTGGATAGATAACGGAGAAGGTGGAAATCTGAGAGCACAAGGTCTGGAGACTTTATAGAGGATGTGAAATCACCTCCCAACCGAGCTCCTGGATACCTAGCTGCTTCCGTCATGTCAGCAGCACTTGATGCAATCTTCCCGGTCGTTTTTCTTCAATTACGGCCGCAAGTCTTCTAAGTCGTAGGCAATAAACGAAAGCAATTATGGTTACATTCCTGGGAAGCAATTCATAGTGCACTACGTCTTCTTTATCCCACCAGACTCATATCATCTTCTGTGGATGGACACTAACTTTTGTACAGGGTGTTGTGTGTTGAATCGACAAAACCATATTCATCAGTGCTTTCTCTAATCTCATTCTCCCCGAACATGACACAAATGTTTCGATCTGCTTTGCTCCTCTATTAAACTCAGAAAAATACATCGGAAGTGTTTGTTTTTTTTTCCACTTGATACTCCATTTTTTTAGCCCATAAATAGTGCAAACGTTCTTGAAATCCGCGAAATTCAAGACATATTTACAAGCGTAACACTCCAAATAAAAAAATTACAAATAACAAACGATAATCAATTTCCTAAGAACGCAGTGTTTTGATGAGGAACAAAATTGCGGAGAAGTTATGCATCAACCTAATACAGTGTAATTGGTATTCTAGGTAGAGTGAGAATCAAACGTTTTACTATAGGTAATCATAGCAGTTGATAAAGCGTCGTAAAAGAATAAAATAATAACTATGAAAGGACTTTTGATTATTACTTATTTTAAAGACGTGTTTCTTAAGCTCTGGTAAATTCCAAAAAGTAATACAAGATTTACAACTTACAGCCGCCCTCGGTAGCGTAGTTGGTATAGCGCTGGGCTTCTATGCTCAAGGGTTCGATCCCGGTCGAGGTCGATGGCATTTAAGTGTGTTTAAATGCGATAGGCTCATGTCAGTAGATTTAATGGCAAGTAAAATAACTCCTGCGGGACAAAATTCCGGCACACCGATGACGCTGATATACCTAACCTCTGCAGTTGCGAGCGTCGTTAAATAAACCATAATTTTTTTTTACAACTTACATTCACTGTTCTGATTTTACGATACTGATACTGATAGTTATTTGACAAGTAATATAGTTCTAATCTCGTTATATACGACTAATTTTTTAAATGTAATTATCACTCTTAAATTTCGATTTTCGTAAATAACAATTTATTAGAAATGATTAAAACAGAATTAGCTATTTTATGTTAATTTATGTAGAAACAAATATCTATTCAAATTGTTTAATTTGTGGGTGTGAGAATTTGGTCTTGAATAGAAGTGGAAAACGAAAAATAAAAACAGCCGAACTGAAATTTTTAAGAACAGCTGGATATACACTAAGAGATGAAAAATGTAGTGGTCAGTTTGTGGATTAATACAATCATGTTGCTCAGCATCAGCCAGGAACTTTAAGACTCAATTTCTCATAATTATTTCAGAAGGATTTGGTCCACTCTGATTGTGAATCCCTCATATATCCATACAAAAAAAGAATCAAAACAGAATAATAAGACAAATTAAAGTCCAAAGATCTTCTGAACATAGGATGCCCACGTAGAAGATGGGCAGATGACTTTATTCTAATGTGATATTACTTCACAAAAGTACAAACTCAATAATTTAATTAATGATTTATATACAAAAAGTAGTTATAGGATCATTCCATATCAAATCGACAAGGCACTCAACCCGACCGACTCAGATTTCTTTCAAAATTTGAGGGTTTGTTTGACCTGCCGCGCTAACTAAAACTTCCGAGTTTCATATGTCCTGTGCTTTTCGTTTTCTGTCAGTGGCGTTTCAAACATGAAGAAAAATCACATTTTTGTAAGCACGCCGCTTCAATTAAAATTATATATCTCAACAACGTCTCCAGATAAATTTACAAAAATTGGGTGATACATTCTTAATATGTGATAGTTTTTATTACTTATATTGTTTTCTGCATGCATTCAATTACACTAAAAAAACATGGTGAAACAATTTTCATATATTCATATTTAAAAATGCGGGGGTTCTATTTTAATGAAAAAAATATATATAGTATGCCTCAATTAGTGATATAATGAACTGATAAGTTTCAACTTGGAATCTTCATAGGTTATAAAGATAAAAATTATTATGTCACAGCAAGCGTAAGCTAACCGTATAAGTCGCGATAATTATGTCCCACACATTCGTTGTATTTAATTATATTTGATCATATTCTTGAATGTCGCTATGTAATTTAACATGTAGTACATAATTCGAATTTTTTAATTATTACCTGAAATAAATTATTGTCACATGGATTTTGTCAAACCTGAAGTTCTGTAAGAAATGCTTACCTTTCATTGCTGAGATGAAATAGCCTGATCATCTTTCCAGACAGGATGCTGCGTTGTTTCAACTGCATTTTAAAACTGCTTAGCATGTATAATACCCATCCTAAACAGCAGGACTGTATGAAACTTGTGTTCCAGGCACTGCGGTGGATTTTGCAAATCGAAGAGCAAGCATTTTTTCCTCTTCAGTATAGCCTTTTTTAGTCACATAATGTTTGGGAGATGATGCCTTCCCTAGGTGTAGTTATTTGTTTATCGGATGGTCTCTGCAAGCTAGCACAAGCCGCAAACCTTTTAAGTCTCCCACCTACAACGTCGCATGCTCTTTTGCCATGCGATATGCAAAAATAATGCAATTCTGTTGGAAATCCAAAATCTTCTTCATGTAATGTGAGGTTCAGGAAATTTTTGCTATTTTTATACTGAGCAGAGAATCCATCGGAGAAATACATAATTTTTGTGGTGAATTACAGATGTTTGTTTTAATGACTCCATTAGATATTTTTGAAACAGATATACAGCTGTAGTGTCATATTTCGGGCAGTATGAAATTATTACCAGATTTTTAATAGAGACTGTATCGGATGACGATTCGTTATGATATATTACGAAAGTATGAATGGTTGTCTGCACATTAGTCCTGTGATATGACTGAATTTCATCTTGGATTACGAAATAATAGTTTTCAGCGAAGTCGCATAACACAACAAGCAGGCATGGCTGTAGAAATGATTTCATATCACGTAGAAACTTACTTTGTTCAGATGATATAAATGAGTGAGTCAGTAAATCACCAAGTTTCTCCAAGAGACAGTCGAATAATTTGTCTGTGGGTTTCATTATAGTCTCAAGCGTTGATCAGTCAGTCGTCATCCACTGATTGTAGGTCACTGATTCACTGCAGTTTTATACGAAACATTTCTCTAAACCCTCTCTTATTTTGAATGGTTCAGGACATTCTGTACATTTCCTGATCAAGCAATTTATATGAGGAGGATTGCACACCATAGTAGCCAAGAAATGTTAAGTTGGAAAATATAAAGAAAAATTGTCTTGAAATCCACGTAGACCTGAAACTTTAATAAATTGCTTCCGGCATAAGTTTTACATTCTGATAGGACACAAACACAGACAGTATAGTCCACTAACTCCAGCTAGAATACAATTTCTTGGTCAGGGTTAGAATTTTTAAACACTGCATATAATTAATTTCTGCTCATGTGATTTACTCCCTGATTCTTTAATCACAACAAATATTTCTTACCAGGCATCATTCTGCTTATCTCTTCAGAACAACAGAATTCTTTAACTTTACCGGCAACAGCCGCGAGCAAGGGTTTTCCAGGTTTCGGATTTGGTGAACACAAAATTCCCTTTCCCTTTGCCAGGACTTTGGCTTTCCGAAGTATGTATTCGAAAGCTGAAAGAAACTCTTTTTTATATTATTTACGCTGCAGCTTTTAGGTAGTAGTGTTAAAATGGTGATTTTCTCACTTTTACTTGAATTTTGACAATTTTCCTGCAACTGAGACAAAATTTCAGAATCAGAAAGGTCCTGGTTCCTCGGCATCTTTATATCGAAGACTTTGTCTTTTACAATATTTTCAAATTTCTGTCTCTTATATTTCTCTTGTTGTAGCCTTTCTTGTTTAATAAGGAACACTCCTTGGTCAAAAAGACTTGTATTTAATGAACTTACATTTGCTGTACAGTCGACGTATTCTTCATTACTAGAGTCATTATGAGGATTCTGCGTAATAGCATCATATTATATTTTTATTTCTTTGCGACACATAGCGCACACCTTTTGTTCCTGTTTTAAATCAAGAAATACATTAAGCATCCACGATATAACACTTCTTAAATTTTTCCTCTAATTACAGTGCCCTGATTTCTCGAAGGGATTGCAGCAAACATAGGCCTATAACTTAAAACGCGACTCCATTACATCGTACAAAACTACCACATACTACGAAAACTAACGACACTGCACTTGAAACAGATTGCACGTTTTGTATAAATTGAAGACTGTATAAACTGCCACTCATGACGGCCTGACAGATCGATGACGCAGCTTATCAGACAAGTACGAACTCTTGCGCATGCAGTGTTGGTGTAAGACGGGATTAAGTGCTACAAACCAATACATTAATATATTTTTTTTACTGATATTCCTGAAACGTTTCCAAAATGAAACTTACACCAAGGGGAGAATACTCTTACCTCTATAACATACATTTTTCGCGAAATAATTTATGTCCCGCATTTATAGATATTCAATGTTAAAATGTGCTTCAAGTGACTATTCAATAAAGAATTCATTACTTTGATGCAAACCTATTTTAATTGACAGGCATGATCCCTTAGCTTTAAAATAAGCCCAAGTTTAAGATTCTACCTCAATTAGAAGAGAAGTTATGAATTATTTTTGTTGACATAGTATGCGACATTTTTACATTTTTTCTCGTATTGACAGAATTGCTGTAGGGATATCGTGCATTATTGAGGGCTAAAATTTTACATAATTACTTAACTTAAGGTTCTTTACCCTCCTACCAAATTTAATGAAAATCTGAGATGGTCGGGTTGAAAAGTCCACTTTTTTGTGTTGATTTGACATGACTTAACTTAAGGTTCTTTACCATCCTACCAAATTTAATGAAAATCTGAGGTGGTCGGGTTGAAAAGTCCACTTTTTTGTGTTGATTTGACATAATAAATATACAATTTCCTAAACTAATTAATCTATCGCAAATCTCAGTAATTTATTGTTCAAACTTGCACTTACGTCAACTTTATTCTAATGTGAGCGCAACTGATCTTTGAGTCCACCATGAAGATGATGATAATTAGAATTAAATATCTTGCATTAAAGCCTTATTAAAAATTTTGTGTGCAGTCAAAAGAGTGGAGGTTTATTTTGGGTGCCTAATAATAGATATTACCTGAATATACGTATATACTGTAGTACATACTGCATATACGTACATTATAAGAACTACTGGATAAATTGAAATATTATACGCAACATTATAAAAGCTTAATTGTTACGAAATTCTTAAAACTTGTAGTAAGAGAGCATGTGTCATATTCTTGAAACAGAATGTTAACTGTAAATGGCCAATTTTGACTATATTAAGCTTTGCACTTGTTCTGGTTTGTAAGATTCAGTTATTTATCTGAAATAAACAAGGAAGAGCA
>NC_091131.1:75097329-75112329 GCF_040183065.1 Periplaneta americana | reverse complement strand
GTCCAAATTCAACCTCGGAAGTTTCAAGCGCAATAATTAACACTAGGTCTCTAATAGAAACAACAACCACCAAATTTCTTGGCTTACAAATTGATATTGTGTTAAATTGGAGAAATAATATTAAAGAAATTAACCCTAAACTAAATTCAGCATGTTTTGCTATTAGATCTATGCAAGAGATAGTAAATATCAATACTTTAAAAACAATATGAAGAGTCCACTGCAAGATGATGGATGTCATTTGGAATACATTTTGCAGGAGAAGCAATTGAAAGTTTGAAATGCTAAGCGCTCAAAGCTTAACTGAGATTTTCCGATCATTACTGGACAATGACTATCAGTGTTAATGCCATATAACTCTCTACGTACATTCTATATGTCTTAAGCTATGCATTGACAGTCTTGGTTCATTTTGCGACAAAAAAGTGGCATCCATCATTCTTGCAGTGGACTCTTCATATACTTTGGATACTTCCACTCGGTAATGAGTTTTGGAATAATATTCTGGTTGAAATTCCACAGATAGTAACAGTATATTCCTATTACAAAAAAGAGTAATTAGAATAGTAGTGGGTGCCAAATCTAGGAAATCGCATAGCATCATTCTCAAAAAATTCCAAATAATGCCCATGGCTTGTCAGTATATTTTTATGAATAATCTTCCTGGTATGTAATCGTGAAAACGTTGTAACTAATTTAACAGTCCGTAGCATAAATGCGCATCAGAAAATACTTTCATACTCCATCGGCAAGTATATCGTGCTATTAAAAAGGAGTGCGTTATATGGCAGTAAAAATGTTTAATAATAATAATAATAATAATAATAATAATAATAATAATGGCTTTATTTAACCTGGCAGAGTTAAGGCCGTAAGGCCTTCTCTTACACTCAACCAGGATTAAAACTTGCTTACATAGTTGAACATACAACTGGATCGGATTTAAGTAATTATATTCTGATAAAACTTAGGTACATAATGAGATCAAGAGAGGTAGTTACATAAAAATTTACCTCATCAAATAAAAATAAACATAGTGGAGTACATATTAATGTTGTTAGAATCAAATATGAATCACACAAAGACAGAAGCCGATAATTCAATAAAAAATGTGCACAGTAAAAATAAAAATAAACACATTGGAACACAAATTACAGTAGTATTAGATTACAAGTAACTAGGGTTCGTGTAATTAAACCAGAAACTGACACTTGCATAAAATGTACACAATAAAAATAAATTAAATAAAATACAAAATAACAGACTAATAAGAAGACAACATAGTGGAATAGATATTAGTGTTAAGTGATAAATAAACACGATTTACATGATTACACAATAAAAATAAGAAAAAAAGTTGAGATAAATACAGTTGAATACATTGCATTAAATATTTGCAACGCGTTAGGTCTGGCAACTCATCATAAGATATTTTTTAAATTTACATTTAAAAGAAATTAAAGTTCGGCAGCCCTTGACTTCAGAAGACAGAGAATTCCAGTGACGAGAAGTAGCAACAGTGAAAGATGAAGAATAAAGATATGATGTGTGGAGTGGTATTTCTAGGGTGTCAATAGCCTCCCTATGGATATAAAAACTCAAATTGAAAACATAAGATTATTTAGGTCCAAATTAAAGAAGTGTCTAATTTCTCACGCCTTCTATTCTGTAGGTGAAATCACGACATTCAACAATGCTTCATGAATATTTCTGTCTTGTATTATGTATTGATACTAAGACTTTGTGTTGTACTAATAGACTGTATTGTAAGACACTTCTGGTTATATATCAACTAGACTGTGACTATAATTAAGACTTTATAGTACTATTAAGATTGTTTTTGTTTGACATGTTCCATATTCTGGCTGTGAAGTGATGTACGAATATCATGGAATGTAAATAAATACAATACAATAGATTACAATACAAGTCCTGTGTTTATGCATTACAGTGAGAAACTTTCGTAGTATAAGAGACTCACTGACAATGAGTAAATATCTAGGAATTGAATTTAGCATTATTCTAATATAATCTGAAATTCTTACATAATATTATAAGAAAACAAAGAGTTCAGAGCTTATTTATAAGCTTTGATTTTGCTCAAAACAATGCTTCATTTCCTAATAGCAGAAGAGATAAATAAATGGTATCATGTAGATGACACTCTCTCACACTTTTATGAATTCTGTAACAATTTGTCTCATATTGTTAATAATTATATTCTTGTTTTTATGCCATTACTTTTATCTTCCATTAAAAAGGCATACATAATTTACATAATCTATTAAGTACCTAGAATGGCAAATTATTTCTGTTTACATTTAGCATAAGAAGTATTTAATTAAACACAACAAACCATTTTAATTATTTTGTAACACGTAATAATACACTGCCTTTATTCTTCCTTAAATATGTTTGATGACAGTGCGCATGAATATATAACTGAATTTCTGTTTTTAAAAAACGTGATGCTACTATTAAAAAGTTATTCGTTGGGCCTAATTCTCCCTTCGTTAGAAGATCTGATTGGTGGACGTTAATTACGTTTCCCCCCTAAAATAACGAATTGTTACTTCCACGAAATAATTACAGCATCTGTCTACGTGTGACTTGGAAGTTCAATAATTCAGGTTTGTAGCATTTCCTGACAATCTTCAATCTTTCTTTTCGCCAAGGTTAAGTGGATTTAATTAATTTCCGGTGTGTAGCAAAAGACTGTCAGGAAGATTTTTGCTTAATTTTAATGAATATAAACAAGAAAAGTGACAGGGAATTCATCGAATTCCTGTAATTGCATGAAACGTTTATGCTGTTCGTGATAGTTAATGTACAGAACATACTTCTACCCTTCATCTTTCACCGTCTTTGCAGCTCATTTCTGGAACTCTCTACCACAACATGTCAGAGACTGTCGGACTTTATCTAGTTTCAAAAATATACTAAACTTGCACTTTTTCAATTCAGATTTATTTCAATTATAAGCCCTTTTCTCTGCGATAATTTCGTAGAATATATATATATATATATATATATATATATATTTTCCTTCCTTTCCCTTTTTTTGTTATCTTGATCACCAGATGAATTTATATCATACCCTTTTTATTGTGGATTTTCTTTAATTTTCGTATTTTTTTTCTTTTTTATTATTATGTTATTACATTCCATTTCTTGTATTCTTTCTTACGTTTTTCCTGTTAACTATTTGTTCTGAGTTGCTTTTATTATATCCCAATCTTTAGATCTGTATTTTACTTTCTTTTTTCTATTATGGTATATTTCCATGTTGTTTAATGTCGATTTTGTTATGCTATTTTTTTTGTAATATGTTAGTATTCTGTTCTTTAACTTTTTGTTAAATTTTCACTGCTTGTATACTTTGTGACCTGATAGAGTGTAAGAGAAGGCCCTATGGCCTTAACTCTGCCTGTATAAATAACTTATTATTATTATTATTATTATTATTATTATTATTATTATTGTTGTTGTTGTTATTATTCATGATTGGAATTGTAAGGGAATTTTGAATTTAAAACGAAATGTTGATATTTGTGTCTTTATAATCCCCGCATTTAAATTTAACAAGACGGAGCCTTCTCGTTAATTACTAAATTTCATAATTATTTTCTCATTTTTTGAGGCCTAGTCTCGAGTCGAAATTACTGTAATTATAGTCCAAAGGATACACACATCAATATGACGCCAACAATTTTTTTGAAATTGCAATGATTAATCATGTCAGTGCAGAGGATTGGATTCATTTGGAAATTAATAGCACAGTTAAGTATTTTAAAATAAATTGGACTATATTAAACTATTTCTGTCTTTATACTCCCGAATTTATTATCACCTCCATTTATGTACGGATAATATTGAATTCATTATGACATCACATTGATTTGGTCATGGCTAACGAGAAAGACAGGTTTCGGCACGAATTGGAGTCACGTGGTTATCATGGTCCAGTCATGACCATCTTGACAATCGCGTAATATAAATACGTGTTCAAAGTTCTGAAAATAAAGAAATTGCTATATTAAACTCATGTTAAATGTGCATTTATATATAAAATTGTTCAATGTTGGCCATGTTATGACTAAGAATGTGACGTCGCACGGATTTGGTTCTTTTTTAGGCTAGTGCGCAGAAGCTCCGCAGTGTTGTAATCACATTCTGGTGCTTACTGCAAGCGGTATCTATTCCAATAGAACGAGCAGGGCGTTTTCCAAAAAGTCCTTATAACGTCTCTACTTTAGTGTACTAGTATCGGTTGTATTGCAATCAATCCTGTCAAATGAACTACATGAAAGAAATAGAATACTAAGAAGTATTGTCCTGAACTCAACTACCTTGAAAAACCAAATGTAATTCTGATACTTTGAAGAAGTTAAGTGCCAGCACATGACAAAATATCTAAAAAGTCTTCTTTTAAACACAATATGAGCATCTAAATTATCATAAAGCCAAAATTTAATTTATTTTCTGTAGGCTGTTCTTTACTCTTTTCCCACTCAAAAAATAATACTTTGCGTTGGAATATGTTATTCAAAAATGCACTCTTCATATTATATAACATAAATGCAAAAAATAATCGATTTTATAAAAGCTTCTCACATAATATAATCATTATCTACATTATTTAAAATACTTCAAAATAAAAGAGCACGAAATCTATTGTCGATAATGTAACAAATGAAAAATAAAACTGTATAAAACACACACAACGACAAAAAAGAGCCAGGCAGTGCTTTCCTATACGTTATTTTACCATAATTACATACACGCTACAGAGTCACGAAATAAAAGCATATTTATAACAAAGAGATGAGAGTTCAAAATAGCACAAAGCTAATTATATTCCAACATTACAATGACATAATAATGATACCTGAATCAGAAGGAAACATAAAATATATTATGTAAAATGGGTTTAAAAAATTCAAATAGAAGTTTATTTCACAAAATGGGCCTATAACATTTTATAGTTTCAGATAGAAAAATTATAATTGGTTGACAAAACTGGAATAACGTACTAGGATGCTGTATGGTACCGTATAGGAATTTGTGAAAGACAATAACGTCAAGTGACTGATGCTTCTATTGGCTGGAAGCCAAAAGGATTGCAGAATCACTCCATTCCTTGTCTATTGTCACTATCTCTCCAAACCTACCAGTGAATTAAGATGTAACGTCTTGAAGAGTCCTATATTTCTTCATCACTCACAACGACAGTTTCTAGTGAAGGAAAGTGGGAAAGTTTATGTTCCGCTTGATACTGCCTCATTTTAAATATATTTACAAATACTCTTAGCGAGTCGATAATATGTCGCGCAATTCTGTAACTCTCACGCATAATGTGCCCACGACATGTGATATCGATCTAACATTGTTAATATTCCATTTTTCTCTTTAGCTCTTCTAAAATTCTCTCTCTTGCTGATTCATACAGTATTACTTTACCAAAACTTTGCCATGTTTATTTGTAAAAGTCTTCTGATATTAAATGTTATGCGTAAGAAACTGTAATAGAACACAACATAAGATACATAGCTAGACCTTCCTTAACAGAAAAATGCTTTTTTCTCAGTCGTGAATAAAAGAGAAACGATCTGATCGGACTTTACTGTGTTTCATTCATAACGAGCCGCCGCTTACTGCAGACTCGAGCGAACTTACGTCTTGCAAGAACCGCGTAAAAACACAACAGCTAAAACAGAGTTCGTTCCATCTGACTGAGGTTGTGTTGACAGTTTGAGAGCACGAGTTTCCCACCCATGTGCATATCTATTCCGTGTGTGTATATTTGTAACCTATCTACCTATCTTTCTACCCAGATATGTCTGTTGCTATCTACATTAATTAGAAATATGTTTGTCCCCATCTGTACATCAGACTGTCTGCCTGTCTCTATAGCTAAATCTATATCTGTTTGTCAATGTTCTTTCATAACTTCGTCAGATTTCACTCTATCCTATGATGGATTCTTTTAAAGTACAGTGGACTCTACTAAGTTCTACAGAACAGAATTGAAAGTTCAGTCCAATAAGGGTAGTGGGTGTGGCAGGTGAAATGAATACAAATTCTTATTGGTTATCCATCAACGAATACAGTACTGTACTTGCATTTTCTGCCCGCCCCGAGACTTGTGCATGCTATTATAGTACCACAGTGGATTTCGACAGTTCCGTCTCACAAACGGCACAATTTTCAAATAGAAAAGGAAGAGTTCATTAATTTACAATCAATGATTAAATATGAATGTTCTAATCAATAAAATATTCTGTTTTCCTTTAACAAAAGTATCACTACAAGACACAGAACCAATTCCCATTCAAATGGCAAACCCATTTCTTAGTGTCCGTATAGGGACGTGTCTAATTCTCCTACGTAATCAGTCGAACTATAGAATGTCGAACTTGTTTTCTGTCGAACTTAAGAGCTTCCATTGTAGTTCAGTTTCGCCTGTAGTAATAAAGCGAAAATAAAATTAATAACACGTATTTGAATGAAGGAAAACATGAAATAATTTCTGTAAATGAATAAATACCTACCTAAGTAATTGAAACAATAGCGTGGATAGAGTCGTTCGGTGTGGCTTGAGAATTGATTGGAATGTGTGACGAGTCACGTGCTGCTGTACATCTTTATCACGCAATCTGAACCGCGCAATGCAGTCCAAGACGATGTCATGAGTGCAGAGTCTTGTTCCACA
Source organism: Periplaneta americana (assembly GCF_040183065.1). Classification (NCBI taxonomy): domain Eukaryota; kingdom Metazoa; phylum Arthropoda; class Insecta; order Blattodea; family Blattidae; genus Periplaneta; species Periplaneta americana. Next base: position 75,105,617 of record NC_091131.1, on the reverse strand, counting down.
CCGCGGACAACAACCCGCTGGATATTTAATGGGGCGGGGACGTTCGTTCGATTCTGTGACGACTGTCAAAGTCTTTTATTACTCTCCGACCTACAACCTTCGAAATAATAATCAGCCAGGAATAGGGGATGCTACACATACAAAGTAGGTGGCGGCACTTCTTAAAGACTGGGAATTTGTTTGCACTGTTCGCCGTTGTTGTTGGGATAACATTGAGATATAGATGACTCAATTGTAGATCCTACGTGATACCATCGAGAAAGAGAGCTGTGCTTTATTTTCGACATATACTGTGAGATTTGTTGCCATTAATGGGGCTTGCTGCTTCGGGAAACCTCGGTTCTGAGTTTGAATTCCGCCGAAGATATAGATATTTCTCAATTTACAATGTAGTATACTATGTTATCTTACAAGCAAACATTCTTATGGAGGCAGATAAAAAAGTTAATTTTTTTCTTCCACCATGTTATTAATGTCAAAACAAGTGCTTATACAAATTTTGACCACTCGACCGCAGTTACAAGGCCGTCCAGAAAGTAATTTTCCCTGGGGCCGTTCACAGAAAGAAAGCACAAATTCATGGAAAGATTATTGAAACAGATACAGCAATTTTTGAGCTATTTTTCAATATATTCCCCACTCGAACTGAGACATTTGTCGTACCATGGGATCAATATTTGTATCCTTGTGTCGTGTTGTACACCTCTCTGTTGATCCCACGGCATGACAAATGATTCAGTTCTCATGGAGAACATGTTGAAAAATAGCGCAAAAATTGCTGTATCTGTTCCAATAAACCTTTCCATGAAATTGTGATTTCTTTCTGTAAATGGCACAAGGGAAAATCACTTTCTGGACGGCCTCGTAATTGCGGTGGAGTGGCCAAAATTTGTATAAGCACTTGTTTTGACATTATTAACATGGTGGAAGAAAAAAATTTAACTTTTTTGTCTGCCCTCATGAGAATGTTTGCTTGTTAGCGGCGTACCTATTACTGACTCCAGCCCACGTGAATTCGGACAGGTTTGTGTTTAAAAATGTATTACGTTTCCTTAGAGTCTTACTTTAGACTGACTGAAGTCAGATACTCAGACATTTCAGATCTTAAATAGAATGAAATGCAAACTTGTAGACCCTACCAAGTTTTCTCTCATTGCTTCGAATTTCTCTATCACTCCCATTTCACCATTCTTACACCATTATTACTATATCTTCAATTATCCCATCCTGAACACCGCAATAATTTAAATGTTTAAAATAAATTACGCGACCTAAAAGAATAATTAAGAAAACAGTGTTTCTGGAAATGTACTCGTAGTAGCACATTATAGCGTTATGCATTCTATATCTTCGGTAAAATGATCCTAATACGTCTCATTTCATTAATGAGACCTTGCAAGTACTATAACTATCCAAAACAAGCGTGAAGAATGAATCTTATCATACTAGTCGATCTAGTTCGGCCCTTGGGGTAAAGGGGAAGGGAAAAGGAAAGGAGATACCACCGCCCATGTCCTTTTCTCTTACTCCGCTTTAGAAACAAATACACGTCAGGCAATGTGCATCAGTGGTGGATCTCAGGCGACCAGCGAAAGCCGAAAACTATGATGCCTGCCTTTTACAATCCGTCACTCAGCAATGCTTGCCTACCTGTGTTCTCGTATCGGTGTACTATTTCTGCCGGGGAAGGTGGAGTGAGGATTTAAGTAGTCTGCAGTGACTCAATCAAGTTAATAACGCCCAGGATTGATCTAGTTGATCTATTGCAGGTGGAAATGAGGACAGGGCACAGGAGTCACTGATTGGTTGGGTTAAGCTAGGTTTAAATGTCACTACGAAATTTATCTGTTCTTGGGAGTGCCAAGAAAGAGAGTTCATCATATTAGAATTGTTTTAAAGTGAGATATGTTTATGCTAGGTACATCACATAATCTCACTGAAGATTAGAAAAGAATACGAATTGAAATTGATGATCATCAAACGAAATTACGGATTGATAGAGAATTTCTCAACAGTATCATCAATTGCTTTGGAAAGCGTGTGACATATTTTGATCCTGAAACGAGGTAGCAATGTTCGGTATGGAAAAATACGGATGAAATATGCTGAATCTCTTCTTTGAGGCTAGAGGAATTATTTCGTAACATTGGTTGTGTTGTGCCCATTTCTGACACCAATATTTGTTATACTATATCTGACACCATAATTTGTTATGCTCTATCATATCTGACACCAGTGTTTTTCGTGTCACTTGCCACGACAAGGGCGGATGGCTTATCTTTGAGATAATCGCGAGTTATAATCTCTATCAAGATAACACAAACGAATCAGACACTGCGTTATACTTTATAAATTGTACTCGCTTATGGATAGGAGGGATTCCTACTTAGAATGTGATCGCAGGCTTTCGAAATAATCATAAGTATAGAAATTCACTATTACTAAGTTTATTAATAAAAAATCAAGTTACTACAAATAAATTATTAAATATTGAGACTGAATGATTTAGAAAGTATGAAATTTTCTGTTAATTCTAAAGTACCAAGATGAACTAGTTACATGAAAAGTCTAAAGAATGATCTGATGATTTTACTTACAATAGATAGTAGGGCGAACCCTGATGCTGTTCAAAGGTGATGCCATATTCTGGATTTCTTCCTGGACGTCGGGAAGTTACGAGCGCTACTCCATGACCGCTGTCTTTCCAATAACTAATGGCCGCGTTTTGGACGTTTCATGTCCTTTTATAAATTCTCGAACCGCGTCCTTTGTGACGTAACAGAGTGACGCTATTTTACCCGCGAATCTTCTAAAAAGACGGTATTGCATTCACTAAACACCACGCTTCTGATTCTTAACCATTCTTTCAAATCGGCGTTTCCTGTTGTCACTTAGAACAATACAGATTTAAAGAACTCTCACGACTGAATCTCTATTTTTGCTTTACCAGTAACCAATAGAAATTGATGTATCGCGAGAGACGCTGCACGTTATATGTCAGCTGTTGCTAAGACTGACTTCGTGCTACGAGTAAAATGCAAGCATACGCATTTCTACCTGGTTGAAGGACTGGACTATGACTTTGATGAGTTAGCTAAACTGTGCTCTGTAATCTGTCGAAACAGGAAGCGAGCTCTCGCATTGTAAAGGCATGTTTGAATCTTTTAATAAGTACGATTTTATTACCTTAAAATAAAGTGAAAATATATTGCTTATGGTCATAACAAAGTTATGATTGCTTATCACAATCATTGGGCACAACAGTTGCCTGTGGAAAGATTGTCTCAAATAAAATAATATTACACAACACTGTTTAGAAAAAGTGTTAGAACCCACAAAAAACAACAAAAAATTTATGATAAATAATTTATTTTCTGTTTCAAAATAACGCAAGACTACAAGAAGCTGGAGTTATAGTGAGCGTTTCAGGAGAATTCGGAATAATGTCATTACAATCATCATGTATGTAAAATTTAATACTTAGGATATTTGTATTTTTGACAGAGTTGCCAGGTGGTTTTAAAATGAACAAGAGATGAAAACATCCTGCTCTAATGTCCTGTTGAAGTTGAAGGATATAGATCTACATAATGTTTTGTTTTTATATATAAATGTAGAGAGCTTTGTAAGAGAAAGTAAAAATTCGGGACGCAAACATTACTGACAATTCTAGTGCACTAATTATTTTCACCTATCAATTAATGTGTTCAACAGTAGGCCTAGTACTTTTATAACAATACATATACGTACGTACATACATACATACATACATACATACATACATACATACATACATACATACATACATACATACATACATACATACATACATACATACATACATACATACATACATACATACATTTCATAAATGTAAAAAATTACACAGCTTACAAAAATGACCACAAAACAAGTTGACAAATAGATCATTTCTCTATTTCGTCACATATTGGAAGCATGCTTATATGAGACTGCGATTCAGATTAAATCCAACAATATGATAGGAATGAAAATCGGCTATAAATGTCTAATATGCCATGAAGTCGGGATATTTTGAGGCGTGTGCAAATTATTTCGGGACGCGGGACGCAATGGTCGAAATCGGGAATGTCCTGGGAAATACGGGTCGGTTGGCAAGCCTGTGTGAGGTACAGGATTTTATATAGACAATATATTTCTCTTCCTAGAAACGCTATCACTTGAATCACAGCTGGTGAACTCGTAAATGTGTTAAACATAAAAATCTTATACTACGTAGGCCTATCACATATATTTGTACTTCAATTCAATAGACGCTCTTGTATTCTCGATATATTTTATAACGTGTGTTTTCATTTAATTCTCATGTAATTCACATAGCATTAACATATCAGTGTTATTGTCTACGAAAGAAGCGACAATTTTAAAAGAAAATCTTGTTTGAATGAATTAAACAAATTGCAGAAGATGTGGAAGAGTCGTAGAGATGCATTTATCCCATCAATTAGCAGTAGTAACTAAAATTTGTCGGCGTTGTGTGTACACGGCTTACACAAACGGGCTAACATCTGTATGTAAATACATTTCTCATAGTGGGCAATGTTTGCACAGAGCGTTGGATGGTGTTTAGCATGTCGACGCCGCAAGCCTGGGAAGTCCTGCACAAACATACGGATCAGATCTGAAGACGAGAAGCGGGGAGAAAAAAAGTCAGTTTCGTAATCTGAGCCACAAAAATATCGCTGATACCCCAGTGTTCAAATCCGACGAGTCCAGGTGAAAATTGGTGGTGCGGTGTTTGCGACAGGTTTCTGCTGTGTACCCGCATTTCTACTGGCAGAATGCCATCATGAATTCATTAATCATCATCATTGTCATCATCGATGACTTTATTAAGTTATTTAAGTTTAACTTTTTAAATTTCTGATGAAAAATATAACTATAAGTAAGCATGATTTGTAAATAATGATGCATTTTCGGAGGTCCACAAATAGTATATACACTTATTTATTCTTCTCAATGTATCTTTCGCCGATTGTTTGAAGCAGTCCATTTGCATTTCTCGTATCTTTTCCCGTCCTGAAACTGAACTGCTCTTCTTCCTTCCATCTTAGAATATAAACGTCAACTCAATATTCGCAGGCAAATCTCCGAGTGCGATATCAAGCTGATAGTCCTGAACTCATTACATTTCTTGGCATTATTTTTCTTCGGTATTGGCAGCAACACTGTCTCCGTAAAATCGTCATGCCATTCACATATTTCATTGCATAATGATAGAATTTCCTTCTTGTCTTCACCCAAGCACTTCAATAGTTCAGTGGAGATTCCATCTACTCCTGTCGCTTTATGTATTTCTCTGAGTGCTAGTTCAGCTTCTTCACTTAAAATGGAAAATCCTTTTTTCTGATACGGTTGCTTCGTCTTCTATAGCTAAGTCATCTGTACGATCACTTGTCTCATATAACACTTCTACATATTTCGTCCATGTGTTCAGTATTCCTTGTTTGTCTGTTATTTCATTTTCGATTTCTTCCTTTATAAACAAATGTATTCCCTGTTCTTATTTGTGAAGTCCAAACATTTTACTTCAGGATACATTAAATAATATCTTCCTTTTCTCTCTAGATTCTCTACCTCTTTAAATTTCTCTTTCATCCAGTCTTCCTTTGCCTTATCAGTTTCTCTTCCTGTTCGTTGTTTAGTTTCGTGTAGTTTGTTCTTCCTTCTTATGTGTTGACGTTTATCCATTTTCTCCTCTCCTCCATCTTCTCCAACATTTTCCCTGTGATCCAAGGTTTCTTAATTCTCCCACCTTCTGTGTATTCTATTGTTTCTTCTGCTGTTGTCTCTATACAGCTTTTTAGATGAGTCCAGTACTCATTACTATTCTCAGTTGTGAATTCTAATGTAGCGCTTTCTCTTGTAAATTTGCTTCAAAATTTCTTCTTTCCTCTTTGTTTTTCAGTTCTTCCATGTTCATTTTCTTCTTCACCTGTCTTTCTCTTATCTTCTTCTACTTCATCTATCAGCAGATATGGTCTGAGTTAATATCCGCCCTACGATTAGCGCGTCTGGCCGCGAAACCAGGTGGCCCGGGTTCGATTCCCGGTCGGGGCAAGTTACCTGGTTGAGGTTTTTTCTGGGGTTTTCCCTCAACCTAATATGAGCAAATGCTGGGTAATTTTCGGTGTTGGACCCCAGACTCATTTCACCGGCATTGTCACCGTCATCACATTCAGACGCTAAATAACCTAAGATGTTGATAAAGCGTCGTAAAATAACCTACTAAAATAAAAAAAATAAAAATATCCGCTCTTGGTAAAATCTTTGCATTCTTTAAGCGATTTTGAAATCTTTCCTGTACCAGTATATAGTTTCTCTTATAACCGCTTTCGTCCCTTGGGTATGTCCATGTGTATCTTCTTCTTTTATATTGTTGAAATAATGTATTTCGAACAATCATTGCATTTCTATTGGTGAAATTCACCAAAGATCTCCTCTGCAATTTGCTTTTCCCAGTGCATATTTTCCAGATAGTTAAAATTATCCAAGTCCGATAGGGTAGTTTCACCTCTAAATATTGATATCTTTTGGACTTAGTTACTCTAGTTTTTGTAATTTCCACACTAGGAGCTGAATTCTTGGGTGATCTTAGCAGACATAGACTGAGTCCTTTGGTGTTCTCTGCCTGCGACTTACAACTAGACTTAATTCTGTACATCACAGTTACGTATTTGCGGGAACCAGGTTAAAATAGATTCACGCCCCTGTGAAATCTAAGCGAGTAAATACCACTGGTCTCAATATAAGCTCTTCACATCCCTCTTGCTGCAAACTCCACCCAGCGAGCGCTTAATCTTCAACAAACCTTCCTCTAGCGTCCGCAGATACAATCCAAATTGATTACTAAAATCCTTGCGGCTGCTAACAATGAGAAACTTCGTTAGACATTTTCTAGCCCTCATGTAAATTGCATTCAAGGGGAATGCCATGCCATTTGTGAGACTGTGGTTTCTTTGTTTATTCAATGGCTGTATTAAGCGCTATAATCGTTTAACTACGACAGTGGGCTAGGAAAGCTAATATTTGCGACTAAGGAGGAATATAGACCTCCGTCTTATTTCAAGATCTTAAGCACCAAGTCCAACAGAATTCCTCACGGACGGGTATCAATTGTAACGCAGTCGTCAATCGTAGTTGTTTGGACATATCACAGTGTCTGACATCAATATATCATAAATCATATAGTAATCAAATTGAAAAAATTCAAAAACGATTCTCAAGATATCTTTATTTTAAAAAATACCATTATTCGGCCTTCCATAACAAAAGTTTTTACTTGCTGAATGTCATGTAATGTCTCTTGGAAGTCGTAGATTACTTGCTGAGCCACTTTTATTATATAAAATATTCAACGGTCTACTGGATAATAGCGAAATATTATCACAAATCCAGCTTAACGCTAGAACATCACATTTAAAAAATGGTCAATTGTTATATTATAAAAAACCAAACACTTCAGCACATAAAAATTCACCAGTGTTAAAAATGTGTTCAAATTTCAGTGATGGGATCTTGATTTCAGCCTTTCTTACATGAAATATAAACATTTTCTTATTAATATACTGAAGGTAGTTCTTGTTAAACAATATTGTTATCTATTTCTTACTCTGTAATTTGCTGTTTATAGCTACATTTTACATCTTTTGGTTATGATATCTATATTTAACTATTTTTCATATATTTTTATTTTATATTTTTCATTTATATCTATATCTGTCTTTTATTTAGGTAGCATCTATTTGTTTTTTTTTCTTTTTCTTTTGTATTTACACTTGTATCTTGCATTTGTATCTGTTTTATATCTTTTTTCATGTTATCTCCAATTTTATGTTCTAAACAAATATTTGTACTGTCTAGTGTAATTGGAGCTTTACCGTGTTATTAGACATAAATGAATTTTATATGTATTTATTTTATTTTATTGGGTTATTTTACGACGCTCTATCAACATCTAGGTTATTTAGCGTCTGAATGAAATGATGGTGATAATGCCGGTGAAATGAGTCAGGAGTCCAGCACCGAAAGTTACCCAGAATTTGCTTGTATTGGGTTGAGGGAAAACCCCGGAAAAACCTCAACCAGGTAACTTGCCTCGACCGGGATTCGAACCCGGGCCACCTGGTTTCGCGGCCAGACGGGCTGACCGTTACTCCACAGGTGTGGACTACATATATACCTCATAATTAATCGCACTTTTTGTATATGTTTGTAAAAACGAATAATACATTTCCAGAAGGAATGAA